>NW_015641811.1:0-333 GCF_001515625.1 Sinocyclocheilus rhinocerous | reverse complement strand
TCGGTGTTGTCACACGTCGATTAACCGGTGGGAAAATTTCCTCACCGTCACAACCTTACTACCCGATACTTTATTTTCAACTTTTTGATTATTTCCTTCATTTTTATTAAAAATAAATGCTTTTCTGATGTGCTTTGAAATTTGAAAAGGGAGAAAAAAAGTTTGCCAAAAGGCAGATTCGAACACAGGTCGATCGCGTCAAAAGGAGTAGGCAATGACACACGCTTTACCATTTGCGCCACTGAATCTGATGATTGATGACCGTCTTTTGTAACGTTGGTGGGTGGACTTAGTGTAAATAGCCTCTGCCAACAAGGCGGGCTATTTGCACTT
>NW_015641810.1:0-481 GCF_001515625.1 Sinocyclocheilus rhinocerous | reverse complement strand
GATGAGCTTATGGACACCGAATGGTTATTCATGAGGTAAATGTATATTACGTTGCAATGTTTAAAAGCTTTACACGTTTTCCACAGTTTGAAACACAGATTTTACATAAGACATTTCAGTAAGTTGTACTGTAGGCTCTCTTATAAAATAGCCTACCTTTGATGTTAATTCACGTTCATTATGTACTATAGTAGTAAAGAGAAAGATATAATGGGTTTACTTGCCGCTTGAACTGAGGCGCTAAAGCGATCGCGCCTGCCGCATTAAAGAGCGACAAAACTGTATTTATTGTTTGAATTTCGTTATGAATTTGGAATAATTTTAAAGCTGGTACTTTGTTTATTAAAAAGTAACAAAGCACAAAGCTTTTTGCGATTACTGGACGGCAAGTGCGCTTCAAATGATATAAAGTTCACGCATTAACAGAACACAGCATAGACTAATGCCGAGTTCACACTGCACGATTTTCAAACTCGTCGGA
>NW_015641809.1:0-461 GCF_001515625.1 Sinocyclocheilus rhinocerous | reverse complement strand
ATGGCTAAGTTTAGTAGCACCATAATCAGCACAAACTGGGCTACAGTTATATGTGGGCAGCATGTATGTATGTGATTGTGTTTTTGAGAAAACAACGTTTATGCGTGCTTAGTGAAAAACTAAAATGTTTAACTAACTGAAATAAGGCCGTAAAACACATACAGAACATTTGTTCACAAGACTATTGAGAACTGATCTTGAAGTCTAGAGTTTTTGCATCAGAATGATGTGAAAATCATCGTTTACTCACTCACAGAAAACAATATATTGATTTAAATTTTCTAAGACACATTTTGTGTAGAAAAGGAATATGCGAGGGGGCGTGAATGGTCATGGATAATGATGTGATTCACACCTGAGAAGACAAAGGCCTGCATAATGACCTGCATAATGAGCCTTTCAGTCAGGTGTGTTTTTTGCTACAAGAAAGAATGAGGAAAAAGAAATGTATCTATTTTTTG
>NW_015641808.1:0-574 GCF_001515625.1 Sinocyclocheilus rhinocerous | reverse complement strand
AACTTATACTTAACTATAACTAAGAAGCTTGCCTGCCAAAAGACTCTGATTTCTAGACTAGAGCAGAACAGACCACGGAGAAGTCTTCACTTTTCTAGTTCAGTTTTCAATTTGATCAAGTGTTTACATGTTCTATTTAATGGATTAGAAAAGGTTTATCCCACCTTTCTAAAGCAATTGAAATTGTAATCGGTTTGAGCATTTTTATTTCAATTGATTTGTTTACATGGAGCTTTTTCAGAGCACAATGCTTCATGTCAATGCACCTACTGATCCAGACAGAGAGGGCAGTTGTCATGTGTAGGTATGAAACAGTGTCACAGTTTTTCAACAACACTTATCGTTTTTTGTTTATTTTCTGTGTTAGAATTATTCAAATGATCACAGAAGTACTGGGATAAAAGTTTAGTTTGGATATAAACACTGATGTCTACAGTAGCGATCAAAATAGAGCAAATCATTCGGAAACAAAGTTGACACTTCAGATAAAGATTAAATCAGTGACGTTACACCAGTAGGTGTCGACAAATGACTGTTAAACAAATGTATTTGTCATTGAATCATTCATTTAAGA
>NW_015641807.1:701-2736 GCF_001515625.1 Sinocyclocheilus rhinocerous | reverse complement strand
CATCTTGTTATATTATATCTCAATTCTGGGCGTCTAAATGAAAAGCGCCTTCTCTCTGTGTGTTCCTGCGATTACCGTAATCATGGTAATACGCGCGAACACCAATTTCAACCGCGGCTGGCTTGACCGCAGTGATGGAAACCCGGTCGGCTCTTTTTTTTCTCGCAATTGCGAGTAAACATCTCACGTTTCTTATTGCACTTAAGAAATATGACAGGACCTGAAACCACGAGATGTGACTCACCTGTCCCTTTTTATCATCAACATAATGTGCATGGGCCATGGGGACATTCTAAAACATGTTAAAAAAAACTTTTAACGTGGCTTAATGCATTAAACCCGTGATATTAAAAGACCTATAGGGACAGATTTACTAACAGCCTGCAAAAACCATCTTTTAGCGTTGAAGTCCAAAAAAGCGCCAGTCGGAGTGGACAGTTTAGTGGGTGATGACAATACACAAATTAAAGAACACAGACGCAACATCTCATTGTTTATAATACTACGAATAGCAATTATAATGAAATCAATTTCAGAAGTATTAGAGAAGCTCATTTGTGCGTGATTGCATTTTGGAGTCTTTGTTTCCATGGCGACGGAGTCTCCAGGGGCCAGTTGCATAAACTTAGCCACCATGTTAAGACTGTGTCTTAAGAACTAGTTTGACCAAATAGCAGTTGCCAAGGGGTAATCAATCTTACTCTTCCAATACAAATAAGACCAATCTGCCTTTTCATTATGGAATGCAAAAAGTTAGGACCAGTCTTGAAGAAAAAAAATTAGATGGCTAACTTTTAAGACTAGTCTAAACAGTTTATGCAACCGGCCCCAGAACGCGAGCCATTAAAGCCCTTTCACGCGAGCGCAGCATGCGCTAAACCTACACGGTTTAAAACATCTAGAGCTCACATCTGCCCTTTCCAGAGTGCGCGCCGTTAAAGCCCTTTCACACGAGCGCAGCATGCGGTAAACAAACCTGTGCGGTTTAAAACAAAGGAGCTCACATCTGCCCTTTGAACACAAGACTCTACAGATGTAGAGCTGAATGGGAAAGTTATCAATGGGTCTGTCCAGTAACTAATGATGAACACGCTGTTTGCAGAGAAGCATTTCAGTTGCTCACGGTGGACTGTCTGACTGTCTTAAAGGGATAGTTCACCCAAAAATGAAAAAATTTTTCATCGTTTACTTTACACCATACATATCTATGGTTTACACACCCACAAGTTCTTCCAAACCTGTAATAATTTCTTTCTTCTATTGAATATAAAAGATGATACTTTGAAGATTGTGGGTAACCAAACAGTTTCTTATCCCCAATGATAGTATAGTAGTATAGTATAAAAATATAATATTAAAATAGTATTTTTTTCTCTACTATGAAAGTTACTGAGGACAAAAAGCTGTTTAGTTACCCACATTCTTAAAAGTATCTTCTTTTGTGTTCAACAGAAGAAAGAACTTTTTTCTTGTGTGAACTTTTTTTGGGTGAACCATACCTTTTAAAGTGACAGACAAATCCGTGCTTATAAAGGTATAGGCCTATTGTTTGATTAAAATTTGGATAGTCTGTTAATATAATATTCCATACATTTTCAGAGCTTGGTAGACATAATTATTATATTTTTAGACATGATTAGACAGATGAATTAATAGATTATAATTAATCTTATTAAATTATTTAGATAAAAATGGGACAAATAATTACACAATAATGTAGTCTTAATTTAAGCAATTAATAAAAAATTAATAAATAATAAAATTCATCCCATCCAGGTAACAGCTGCAGAACTGTCAAAAAAAGACTAATAATAATTCATAATTATAAATAATCCAATTTAAAATAACAATATTGCTCTTTTGTTGATTTTGATTGCTTCCATTGTCCTCATTTGTAAGTCACTTTGGATAAAAGCGTCTGCTAAATGACTAAATGTAAATATTAATGTGTTCTGTTGCAAGTTTACATACTTGAACATGTTTTTGCATGGTTTATTGTTGAGCTATGAGTTCCTCACTGATTATTTGTGTCCTT
>NW_015641807.1:0-629 GCF_001515625.1 Sinocyclocheilus rhinocerous | reverse complement strand
TCCCTTATTTTGCCTCGCTGAAGGTGGCAACCCTATTTGGGGTGGTAGTATTATACGTATATTAATAGGGAAGAGGGGCCCAAAATGTTATTTTGCCTATGTCACAATAAAAGGTAAATCCGGTCCTGGATGTAAACTCAAATGAGACATGGTTTGCTGATAAAATTTACGCTAGACCAAGTTAACTAACAAATATGAAACATGCATTTAAATTAAACTATTGTACATTTGAAATTGAACTAAATTGCCAATATGATTATTCCTGATAACAACTTTTTCTAAAAAGGCTATATCTAAATATGATCTTTGTTTTAAATGTCCCCATGTCTGAAGGTTGGATTGGTCTCCAACAAAGAAGAACCAACATCATGCATCAACATTCCTCTTCTGTACACCAGTGAGTCAGCTAACTACATAACAATTTGTGTACAAATACATAACAATTAGTCATTAGTAATAATTAAAATGGGACCTTTGAATATACCTTGGAATTGCATACTGTGCAAACATACTGTATTTACATAATGGTAAGCTATTCACACTTTCAGATAAATCTTTTCTTTTCTTTTTTCTATGGAGAAAGCAAATGGACCCATTACCATTCTTTGTAATTATGTAAATCTTTTTAA
>NW_015641806.1:0-537 GCF_001515625.1 Sinocyclocheilus rhinocerous | reverse complement strand
TAACAAATTATTAAAATAATTAAAAACATAACCATTTGAAAAAAAACAATGACTTTGGACACCAAATATACACTCAGTTCGGTAAAGTTGACACGATATTCACAGATTCGACTTTTTCGGATCAATAACTCACGAGCAAAACTTTTTTACTACACAAATGAAGCCTCTTTTCATTCGTAGTGATGTAGAAAACGAGCTACAAGCGAGTTTTCCTCAAAACAAGCTTTCCTCCGCTCTGTACAAAATACGTTGATCAATGCGCTGGCGTCTGAGAGACAAGTCCGAAGGGACCGTCTGCACAGTGAGAAACGCGAAAAATGTTAGGCCTACTAATAAAATACTCAATAACTTCACAGTAACACGCTGTACTTTCATCAAATTCAGTTCACACATCACTGCTCTCCTGCTGGTTTTACTACAACACTTATTTTGAAAATAATCGCTTTTACACATTTTTTATGATTTTTATTATGAAAAATAGTTAACTTCACAGTAACACACTGTACTTTCACCAAATTCAGTTCACACATCACTGCT
>NW_015641805.1:614245-615821 GCF_001515625.1 Sinocyclocheilus rhinocerous | reverse complement strand
CATGGCGGGCTTGAGTGAGCGGAGGCTGGCGGGCTTGAGAACGGCACGGCCGACGGGCTTGTGGCAACCACATGTGGCGACCCCGGGCTGGACTCCGGCTTCGTCCACGGTGAAAGCCGATCGGTCGACAGTTTCCTAATGCAAAATAATTCTATCTTGATTTAAATTCATGTTGAACTTGTAATGCATCAAAACTATTGGTGAGACTTGTTTTTCATACAAAACTGTAACTACTTATTAAAGTATAAGGTGATTATGTTTTTCTGCAAGTATCTGCTGATATCGATTTGATAATGTTTAAAAATATGACTACAATGACAACTAATTTCAAAATTGTTTGCATGTGTAAAACAGCACTGTTGTATGGGCTTGGCTGCATTACAATGGCTGCGCTCTCCTCCCTGTTAGACTGGGGAGTCCTTCAGGTACAATATGAACTACTGGAATAACTGTGGCATTTTAGGCAGGATGCATTTCAGTCTATGTGTCTGTGCTCTAACCAGCTTTTTCTCTAATAACCTCAGGGTTCATTCACAGTCATGGGGGTAGTGAACGGTCCACTCCTAGGAGCATTTGTGCTGGGCATGTTTGTTCCAGCCACAAATAAACCAGTAAGACCCCATAAACATAACAGTCCACCATGTTTTTCTATTGCTTCACTCGATGAATAGCAGTGTAATATTTCTCACATCTTATAGGGGGTGTTCTCAGGTGTGGCTGTGGGATTCTGTCTGTCTCTATGGCTTTGCTGTTGGAAGCACAATTTATCCTCCTACACCACAAATTACGGGTGTTTTACCCACTAGTGCTGGTCACTGTCTGGCAAGCAATGCAATTTTATGACCTGGTCACAGGTCTAGAAACCGAGATGCCAGATGAGGCCGAGCAGTAAAGAAACATAAAGTGGTGTTGATCTTGCTAAAGCAGTCTGGAAATGAGCTGCCTCTGTGGTTTGTCTCTTGCCGGAAACTAGTCTCATTTGATCCCTCCCACCAGAGATTCACAACAGCCAAGCCTGAGTGAAATTTACGCAGCTCTTCGCATCAACATGAACAAATTATTAACATTTCTTCCCAAATAACTTCAGGTAACACCTCTCAGTTGTCTATTAGAATCATAATACGAAAAATACCTCGTAACTGTCATTTCAGAGCATATGCCAGTGGAAGTCATGTGATTACGAATGTACATTTTGTGAGTGTGGTGTTGTATGTTTCGTGTTTGTACTCATATTATTGGAATAGAAACAGATATATTTCTGTAATGGGATGTTACACTACCAATATTTAACAGCCAGTGACATTATCGAAACCAAACGAAACTTGTGTAACCTAAGTTTAACTTCAAATTCGTAATGTATATTAAAGAACAGCATACGTTGTTTACGTCCAGCTGATACTCTGACGCGGAGGAGATGAATTGTTGAATAAAGTCGTTTTTTTTTTTCTTCTTTTGTGCACAAAAAGTATTCTCGGAGCTTTGTAAAATTACGGTTGAACCCCTGATGTCACATGGATTATTTTTACAGATCTCCTTGCTACGTTTCTGGACTTGGGAACATTTCAGTTGTATTGCC
>NW_015641805.1:612292-614100 GCF_001515625.1 Sinocyclocheilus rhinocerous | reverse complement strand
GCGCTCAGATTCCATCAAAAATATCTTAATTTGTGTTCCGAAGATGAACAAAGGTCTTACGGGTTTGAAACGACATGAGGGTGAGTAATTGATGACAGAATTTACATTTTTGGGTGAACTAACCCTTTAAGGTGCCATAAATATGCTGACTCAACTGTTCAGAATCATTTACCTTCCCATCTGTCTTTCTGTTTCAGGCCCGCAGTGATTTTTTGTCTGGACATGGCGGGATTTCTCCTGCTTTGAGTTTGCAGCAAGAATGTTTGGGAATGGCAGTGCTGGATCTGTGGCGTATGGCCAAAGAGAGAAACCAGAGCCTTGGTGAGATCTGCAATACAACAAGGTATGAGAAATACACCATGAGAAACTGAAAAAGTCTCATATAAATGGATGGATAGAGCTATACAGAGATTTTCTGTAAATTCAACATTCATTTTAAACGTTCAAACTTCATTAACCATCTCAAAAATCCCATTCCAGCTACAAGTCCTGCCTCCCAGAGACCCACAGACAAGATATACAGCGTATGAGCCGCCTAGCGCGGTATCAGATCCGAAAAACGCTCAAGCGTTTCTTAAAGAAGCTGGGCAGATGCTCGGCGGGTGAACGCAGCCTGAAGCTCAAGTACCTGATGGAGCTGAGTGTGCTGGAGTTTAACTGTGGTTGTTGTTTTAATTATTTTACCAAAAAATGTGAAATGTGTGCTACTGCTGCTGCACCCAGCCAACAATTTTTGCTGCTGCTGCAGCTTCTGTGCCCGGCTATTTAGACCTTATATAGCCCCGCCCCTGCACTCATTGTCTTTAGCCTTGCAGTTTGTGTTTCTACAGCGATCTTAAGAATTTATGAATGAATCGCTCATCTTGAATTAAGTCTGCAGTCACTACTGCTCTTTAGATTTGAGTCCCTTTTCAAAAGTTGCTAAAAGTAGCCAAATAAATGTTAAAAATTGCTAAATTTGTTGCTAGGTGCTTTTTGAAAAAAAAGTTGCTAGTGTAGTCTGAAAAGTTGCTAAATCTAGCAACAAAATTGCTAAGTTGGCAACACTGGATACAGACCAAAGAGAGCCAGGTAGAACTTTATACAAAAGTTCAGTAAACAAGAAGTTAATTTTGCGTCACTTACATTTTCCAGTTAAAGTTGCCTTTGTTTATTTTTGCGTCGCAAAAAAAAAAAAAAGTTCCAAACAGAGCAGCAGTAGGCCGTTGCTGAATGAATCAGTGTTTTGAACGAATCGGTTGAATGAAATTGATTCACTGATTCCCTCATAAAGAATGAATCAGTCAATATACTTACCCAGTAATGCAGTCACTTGTCGCCACCTATGGGAATTAACCGGAACTAGCTGTTGTAATTATATAATACATATAAAATTATATAAAATTCACAAGTGTTTTAATAGAATAAAAGGTTAATTGAAAAGATACGAGAAGCTCAATTTCTTAGCGGTTTTGCTTATTTGAACTATTTTTGATGCTTTTAAACTTTGTCAGAGTGATCTGTTCAAAAGTTTGGGGTGAGCGCGATTTTTTTTTTCTTTTCAAAGAATTTAATATTTTTATTCAGCAAGGACACGTTAAATTGATCAAAAGTCACTCTAAAGACAATTATAGTGTTACAAATTATTTGTATTTATATTTCAAGTAAATGCTGTTCTTTTGAACTTTGAACTTCCTATAGGTTGTTTGCACATGACGTCACTGATGACGCGCGAAATTCAGCTGGAGGGCAGGAAGTGATTTTTCTCTCCATAGGAATCACTAGCAGAAACTCAAAATGCCAGGGTTTTGCGTTGTTTATGGATGCTT
>NW_015641805.1:605128-611929 GCF_001515625.1 Sinocyclocheilus rhinocerous | reverse complement strand
AAGATTCATACATCTTGGCTAGATTTGTCCTAAAACATATGGGAACCATATGATCACCCATCATTGCAGTTCTAAACTTCATTCTGTAGATTATGAGATTCTTCATGCGACTGGCACACTTCCCAAGAGTGATGGCTTCTGGAGAAGACCGAACATGTTCAAAAAGCAACAACAGGATGTTTTTGAAGAGAGATACCTGCGATTCATCTCTATCCTGGGAAAGGTACAACAACAACAACAACAAAGCACAGATAATCTGATAATACCATTTCAATTTTAAGTGTTTTCTTACCTTAATGGATTAGTTGCAGTTTTTTCAACTTTCATTTAAAATACGATGCACATTGCTATTTCATAATTCAACCTCGCTTTCATAAGTAAACGATGATGATTATTGGTGGAACTATTGATTTCCAATCAGATATTAAGAGAGAAAAATGAAGGTTTTAACTGCATGCATGTGTGTTTAGGGTAACTTCGGCAGTGTTGAGCTTTGTCGTTATGATCCGTGGGGTGATAACACTGGAGATCTGGTAGCTGTCAAGGAGCTTCAGTCAAACAAACAGGCCACCGTGGCAGACTTCCAGAGAGAGATCCAGACCATCAGCTCCCTGCACTGTGACTATATTGTCAAATACAAGGGCATCTGCTACAGCACAGGTCAGCCTACTTTTAATGATAACCAATCAGCACACATTCTGTAAGAAAACGTCTGTAGAAAAATGGAAAAGGCACTGGTAATTTCCTGCCAGGAAGTTCACAGACATTTCCTTTAAAACACAAAACAATACAAAGTATAACTGAAATATGTGTAAAACAACTGTGAAAAGTCAATAATCCTTACTTTTAAACTCCTCACAGGCCGACTCAGCACAAAACTGGTGATGGAATATCTTCCATACGGCAGTCTGATCGGATATATGGAGAAGCACAGACAGAACGTGTGCACCCGAAGACTGTTGCTCTTTGCCTCGCAGATCTGTAAGGTACAAACAGACTAACACTAGAGAGCTCACACAATCCTTTTTCTAATCAGTTTATTGATTTGTTTGTGGAACTTTACACACCTAAACAGCACTTTAACGTTCTTTTGTAGGGTATGGAGTACTTGCAAAGCATGCGTTATGTTCACCGTGATCTAGCTGCTCGCAATATCCTAGTCGCCAGCGACACTCTGGTGAAAATTGCTGATTTTGGGCTTACGAAGATCATTCCAGTGGATAAAGAGTACTACCGTGTCACGCAGCCAGGAGAAAGCCCTGTTTTCTGGTAATGATTACATCAAGCTCTTGGGAGCTCAGGCAGTTAATTTCACCCAACAGTGAACATTTCATTCAAACCAACAACCCAGCTAACAAAATATGTTCTAAGAACGTTTGGCTAACGTTCCCTTAAAGTAATTAAAAGGTTATCTGTGAATGTTCTCTGAACGCACAAAACGTCCAGATTTAAAAAGTTTTAGAAATGTGTTTTCTTGGTTATGTAACTTTTAATGACACTGAAACTGAACTAATCTATCACCAAACAACAGATGAACATAAGGTGTGTCTGGATGTTTTTTATGTCCTCTAATTTCCTTGTATTGTTTTACAGTCACTTTTAATCTGTTTTCAGATGGTATTGTGGGTTTGTGTAGACCTATAGACAAGATTATGAAAATGGGCCGATTGGTTTCTTTTATTTTCAGAAAAGCGAATGTTATGCGAATGTTAAACATTCAATTTGATCATTTTGCAAACATCATGGGAACGTTAGTTGTGAACGTTCTCAGAACATTCTGAAACAAGTAGCGACATTTAAAAAATGGAAGGAAATGATAACAAAAAAAATGTTAGGAAAAAACTTTCCATGAAAGATGTATAAATAAGGTTTTTGTGCTAACATTTGGAGAACATTATTGAAGATCAGATAACGTTGAACGAACTTGGGGAGAAACTTGCCAGAGTTAGCCAAAGTTCTGAGAACACTCCCTGTTAGCTGGGAGAGTATAAGAACTTATTAACAACTTATTAACAAAGTATTAACAACTTTGTGATTATAATTTAATGAAATGCCATTTTTTTCTGGTCTCTGAATGATTCAGTGTTGACAAATGCATTGTTTTGTTTTTTTACGGTCATTTTTTTTTTTACTTGTCATTAATGTTTTGTTTCAACTTGTTTGTTGTTTCGTGTCCTGTCCTATTAAGATATGCACCTGAATCCATTTCAGAATTGAAATTCTCCCACAAGTCAGACGTATGGAGTTTCGGCATTGTTCTGCACGAGCTCTTCTCTTACTGCGACATCTATGTTGTTCCAAAACTTTTAATTTGTTAAACCTGCTTTATTGTAAATCCTTTGATGCAGTTGTGTATCCAGAAGATAGGAAGTTATGTCCAGAGTCAATCCATGGCTATCCATCTTCTTAATCTTCTCAAGGATAACTGGAGGTTACCGGCTCCATCTCAGTGTCCACCAAAGGTGAAAATAAAAACAGATTTCTATTTGAATGCTTTTGTATGGATCACATTAACCAATTGAATTGAGTTCCATTGTACATAGAAAGCAAGTTCATGCACCAAGCATGTTACCTAAAGTACCACACAAATATTAGGTAAAGTAATTGTAAAAATGTACTGATATAAGGTTTTTTTTTCAGGTGCACAGTATTATGATGCAGTGCTGGGAGTTCAACAGCGAGGACAGACCAAGCTTCTCCTCGCTACAGGACCTGATTGAGAATAGTCTGTTAGATGAGAGAGAGGGCTGTAAGGGGTAAAATCAGAGTTACCCTTAACAGATCACTGTATTTTCAACATATATGTATATTTGATATATATTTGAGTATTTTTGGACATATTACAGTAGCTTTTTCAGTGTTTTGCTTCCTTTCAAAACATAACCATAGTTGCAGTAGATCAGCTTGTATATTTGCCCATACATTTACAGAGCTAGCACTACCTGTTTAACCATATTCCTTAATAAAATGCTTAGGACCTCATCTGTTTGACTCGCAAATATATAGTCAAAATTACTAGTGCATCACCTTTGTTCTGTTGTTGTTTTTTTTGCCATTTAATACAGTTTCGGTAAGAAGCATGTCCGTACCCAGGCTTTGAAAACTAGTGAGGTCTGGGGGGGGGCATTAGTGTTAAATGCTACTGTTTTTGAAAGCGTTGATAACGTTTATGACAGATAATATCATGATAATTTTTGCATTTCCGAATGTTGTATCCTGTCAGCAAAAACTCAATGTTGACATTTGAAATCACCAAAACAAACACGCCCCTACCCCAACAGGGTCTCGCTCCTATTTTGATAGCTCCGCCCCACACATACGTACGCAACCCAGGCAACAATTAATAAAAAGTTATATCTGTTCAGAAATGGGCATAAATATATGAAAATGTATTTAAAATAAAAATACAAAATACTGTGTGGAAAAATTTATTTAAATACAAATACAGCATTTTGCATTTTAAAAATATACAAAATACATGTGAAATTGGCCATCCAGTGCAGGGATCCCATATAGGCTGAAATCTATCTGGACCTATTCTGGAAAAAACAAACAAACAAACAAACACACATTTAGATGTGTACAACTGCTTAGAAACGTTTGTTTTAATTCTACATACCTCTTCCTTTCCCTTGCCCTGTAGGAAATACAAAACTACCAAAAAAAGTATATTTATTTCATGTTAAGTTTATTTTGTTGTAGGCCTATATAAAATGTATTCAAATGAGAAAGTTTACCTAAAATTGAAATTTTAAAATGAGAATTACTTTAGATAGCATTTAACATTATTTGCTTAAAGTTTTTATTTTTAAATTTTTTTTATGAACAATAAAACCAAAAGCTTAAGATTTTTTTGTAGTGTACCATTGATCAGTGTCTTCACAAATTAAATTAATGGTGACAGACAGTGATTAACCTAATTATTTTGTCTCTACATTAATACATACATTTGCATAGAACACAATCACCTATTTTTTAAAAATGTGACAAATTTGGCATTAAACACTTGCACTTGTCTAAAATTTTAAATGCTTACATTTACAAAATGAGCCTGCAATAGCAGAAATAATAACTAAAGTAACGGTCCGTGTTTAATACAAACATTAATTCAAAGAAAATGTTTAATCAATTAAAATAAAGCATATATAAGAATGCATTGTTCAATTTAGTGTTCAGTTTAGTCAATATATGTTCTGTTCTAATGTCACAAGTCATAGTCTCAAGTTTACTGGGATTTACATGATTATTTGATTCTTTTGTGTGGGTTTAAAGGGATGGTTGACTGTTTTTTTTTTCTAGGCTTGATTGTGTTTATGGGGTGCAATCTAACATGTGTTAATGCTTCGTTTAAAAAACGCATTATTTTTCACATAATTGACCTTTATTCTAAACGGCTCTGCTCTGTCCCTTCCCCGATAAACGCTCTGATAATTTCCTGGTTTTATGAAGCCCCTCCCTCAGAAATATGCAATGGGCTCAGATTGGTTAGCTGGCCTAGTGTGCTGTGATTCGCTAAACCGCCTAGCGCAGTCCTGGGGCCTCATGTATAAACGTTGCTTATGCACAAAATGGGCATAGAAATGTGCGTACACTGTTTTCCACGCACTTATCTGTTTCCACTAAAAATAGCTAAAAGATGTTCATCTTTTTTAGAAAAATTTATACATTTAATTTGATTTGAATTGTTTAAAACAATTGAAATAATATTTGGCCAGTGGGAAAGATTGAGGTCAACTTCTAACATTTATCTGAGAACTAAACAGTTTTGTTTTTATGGGTATTTTGATATATTTATTCTAAAACATACTGGATGATTTTGGCAATAAAAATAAATGTGGCACAAATGGCATTTAGTCCTTACCTCATATTTCCTCTTGTAGCTTTGATTTAAACATGGTGTCATGTGGATGGGAATATGCATGGAAATGATATGCAGATGAGGTTATGCTGCGTTGTAAGTTCCACCACAGGCAACCCGTTCAAGGGCATTTTTACTGCGTGGTAAATATGAGCAGCACGGCACAGCGGTTTATATGTATATTTATCCATAAATTGATAAATATTAATTCTGCTGTTAAAAACAAATAAAGAAACCGTGTAGGAGAGTGGTTATTATGTGCAAGTGAGAAACTCTATATTTGTGCAGTGTGCGCATGTAAAAAAAAAAAAAAAATTCCGATTTCAAGCTTGTGACATATAAACGCGCACATCAACCCAGATCACTTTATTTAGCGTTCATGTAAACACTACATTCAGATTAATCAGTCGGAATGAACCAAAAATTGTGCATGTAAACGTAGCCAATGTGTCTGGCCTTTGCTCTTTAAAGAAGGTAGTTTCGGGGCTGCATTTTTAGCAGGTTCTCATCTCTTGAGGAAGCCACACCAAATGATGTCAGCTCGTCATAAGCCTGCAGACACAGAGGCTGCACTCAGAGCATGCAGCATGGACAGACGCCAGGCAATACTTCATACATGCAGTTATAATGTGCCAAGCTGTAAAAAAAAAAGCAGCTACATATTTTCCAGTTTAAAAAACCGAGTTTCAAATACTAAGAAATATAATTTTCTTGAAGCTACATAAAAACCCATGTACAGAGTTAATATTAAACACTATCATCACCATTGTGTGGCCTACACCAAGTGTTGAGGCCTATGTATAACCAGAATCATACCAGAAATCTTTGCTTTATAAGATGATTTTGTCTTCAAAAAAACAAAGCATAGTTCCCTTTACATAAGTGTCATGTAAGCATATATATATATATATATACATACATTCTAAAAAAAATCTGTAAAAATAGGGCACAATATGCTGTATAATTTGAATGAATTTTTACTTTTTACAGGTGTTTTACTGGTGGTGGTTGAGGAGATTCCCCCATTCCATGTAAAAGCACTTTGAGTGCCCAGAAAAGCACTATATAAATGTAACAAATTGATTAATTAATTAATTTTACCAGTATTTTGAATTTTACATTTCAGTTAACAGAAATGTCCATACAATTAATGGATAATGTCATGTGTAATGAGCTGCCAATACTTTTTCTGTTATTTTACAGATTACATTTTTACAGTGTGTGTGTAGTACATAGATTACATTTTTACAGTGTGTGTGTAGTACATATATGTACTACACACACACTGTAAAAATTTAATCCGTAAAAAAAGTGTGCTTAATTGCAGAAAAAAGTTGTTCGGTAGTGATGTTCCTTAAAGTTGCACACATACTTTCATTCTGCAGAAAGTCCCACAACCAAAAAATACATTTAAAAAGCATTTAAGTATTCAAATCTTAGATGTTTACTAAGGTCCTTCTATTATCTATTGAAACCCACAATAATATTTAAAATATCAGTAAGCTTAATACACTGTATATAAAATCATCATTTATTGTACTTTCAGTTGGGAGGTGGCTGTCCCAAACCCTAACCCCTAAATTTCAACTTATGAAAATGATTTTTATTTTAAAAGTGAAGTTAAAAAAAATATTTATTGAATATTTTCTTTGTAAATTATGAAACTTTATGTAAAAACATGTGTGCCATATTTTCATGTCACTACCGAAACTGACACTGAAAGTCAAAGTGTATGTTTTAGTC
Organism: Sinocyclocheilus rhinocerous; assembly: GCF_001515625.1. Taxonomy (NCBI): domain Eukaryota; kingdom Metazoa; phylum Chordata; class Actinopteri; order Cypriniformes; family Cyprinidae; genus Sinocyclocheilus; species Sinocyclocheilus rhinocerous. Next base: position 605,328 of record NW_015641805.1, on the reverse strand, counting down.
CATTGGCTGAGACTGAATTTAACTACACCCCTACATTTATGATCAGGAAATATCCCTGTGTCCCTCTCTCTCATAGCTACATGGTGAGTAGATTGGTCCCATCAGTTTGAGATAAATGTGTTCAAAAGTCTGAAAATCTGTGTGTAATTTTAAGGAACATCTTTTTTCTGCAACACACTTTTTTGGGAGTTATTCCATAA
>NW_015641805.1:599683-605105 GCF_001515625.1 Sinocyclocheilus rhinocerous | reverse complement strand
AAAACTAAATGTTATGGAATAACTCCCAAAAAAGTGTGCTTAATTGCAGAAAAAAGTTGTTCGGTAGTGATGTTCCTTAAAGTTGCACACATATTTTCAGACTTTTGAAAACAATTTACCTCAAAATGATGAGACCTATCTACTCACACCTTGTAGCTATGAGAGAGGGGGACACAGGAATATTTCCTGATCATAAATTTAGGGGTGTAAAATCAGTCTCAGCCAATGGACTACAACATACACTGTTTTGCTAGTGACATAAAAAATGCAGGACAGTTTTTTTACATACATTTTCAGAATTTACAAAGAAAATATAAAATATTTTTTTGAACTTCACTTTTAAAATAATTAAAAAGATACTTTTAAAAACAACAATAGAAAAAAATACAAAAATTATTTCAATATCATTTTCATAAGTTGAAATTTAGGGGTTAGGGTTTGGGACAGCCACCTCCCAACTGAAAGTACAATAAATGATGATTTTATATACAGTGTATTAAGCTTACTGATATTTTAAATATTATTGTGGGTTTCAATAGATAATAGAAGGACCTTAGTAAACATCTAAGATTTGAATACTTAAATGCTTTTTAAATGTATTTTTTGGTTGTGGGACTTTCTGCAGAATGAAAGTATGTGTGCAACTTTAAGGAACATCACTACCGAACAACTTTTTTCTGCAATTAAGCACACTTTTTTGGGAGTTATTCCATAACATTTAGTTTTTATATGTGCACAACTCTTCAGAACTGTGCTTGCTAACCATGTACTGATTAGCATCTTTGAGCTAGGTTCAAAAGTATCTAAAATTGTCACTATCGAAACATTTGGTGGAGTTTCAGTAGTGACATCTTTATTTTTGGGGGTATTATCCCATTTAATTCTCACTACTGAAACAGTCACGACTGAAACATGTCATCATTGTTTCGGTAGTGACAAAAGGGAACACATAATCCTCATATTTGGGGGAAATAAACAAAATTTTAGTACATTTACATGCATAGTAATTTTAGTGCAATTTAAAAAAAAAAAATGTAATTCTGTAATGTGATGTAGTCGCTACCAAAGCATTACTGTCACTACCAAAAATGTGCAGTCACTACCGAAACATGGGATGTTTTGTCAAAAATAAAGTATGCTGAATTAACCAAAAATGTGCAGTCACTACCGAAACATGGGATGTTTTGTCAAAAATAAAGTATACTGAATTATCAACTGATGTTTTAATCCTTAACTTTGAAATCAGTATGATTAACTTTTTGCCTTTTACAAAGAACAGTTGGATTCAAAATACAACAAATCTCATAAATTACACTTGAAATAATGTTAAAAATTTATTTTTAAAATTGATTTACCCCCTAAAAATTTGGTAAAAATGTAAAAAAAAAAAAATTGTTTAATTTCATAAAATAGCAAAAAGATATATTTGCAATGTAGATGTAAGCAAAATCTTAACAGGTCAATATAAACCTTCTAATTAAATTATTATTATTGTGTTTTGGTAGTGACAAATTTGGGGAGCGGTCAAATATTCCAAAACTTTCTGAAAATACACTATGAGAATATTGCTATCAAAGTAAATGAATTTTTATGTTACTAATGGAACAAGACATCAGTTGTTGTCTTGAAAAATGTATTGTCTAAATAATGCATTTTGCATTTAGTAAACAAAGAAAGTAGCGTTACTTAGTACAATTAAGACAATAGCTGAGAGAACTGAAAAATCTTCTTATTGAACTTTTCTCACTAATTTATGTTCACAGTGTACTAGATGAGTTTCTTTTTCCGAAAGTTATGTGTATTGTAACAGTAGTGAGTTTATAATTTATAAACTTGCTCAAGAGACTATACTGGAATAATTATGATTTGTTTAGATTAGCCCTTTTCCAGAATTTGCAATAAATGAGGCAATAAAGCTTCAACACAAAGCACAAAAGAAGTACTTAAAGTCCATAAAAGTCCACTCCTTTTGACTTCTGAAATGTTTTCTGAGAACTTACCATTCAATAAAACAATAAACCTGCTTTCTACTATTGATGTCTTTATGCTATTGATGGCCCTTCTCTTTGTTCTTGTTGCCCTGTAACTTAAACTGGTGAGGGGAATTCAGGATTTGTTTAAGTAATGAAATGCTTGACTTGTTTCTCTGAAAGCCTATTTATGCTCAGGTGTTAACAAGAAACCTCTTGAGTGCTATCATTATTTTAATCCTTACAAAGGGATGACTGGCATGTAGGCAATCCATTTTTTCCTTACGAGAAAACGGTGTTTTAGATTGCAATGAATGGTAACATTTTTCAACAGGAAAAAGAAATGTCAAATGCACCACCTATAAAAAATATCCCACAATAATAAATAAATAAAATATTGTGTAGTAAGAATGAAAAAAAATGGACAAAACAAGAGCTAATCCGTGTTTTTTGTAGTTTACACAGAAACAATGACGATATCATATTCAAAAACATGCATTTTTAAACCCGTTTTCAAAAGTTTGCGTTTTCAGGCCCCCAAAACACTGTTGTCATGTAAAAGAACGGCCAAAATGCATAAAAAGTTTTTTTTCATTTTGAGTTGTAATGAGTGTCGTGTAAACATACCCTAAAGCCCTATCTGGGGACCTCGTGTGATTTAGAAATTACACCCCCCCCCAGATGTGTGTGAAATTCACACACATCTGAATTTCGTGTGACTATCTGAACGATCGGGCCAGTGCTGCTTCCTCTACGTTTATCATTCTCGTGTGTTTGAAGGCTTGTCAGTTTAAATATTTTAAGCTATTCAAGCACAAAACGGCACGAAAGAGATCTCAATGCGGTACTCGCGCGCTGTCATAGATCATCTCTGTGCGCGCACACATCTGAAGCGCGCACACAAGGAAGTCTTCTCTCAGACAGCAAGCAAATACCAAATTGAGATCTTTTTCATGTCTTGAGCAAATTGGCACAATTATATCTGAATGTCTGTCTTGACGAGTATCAATGTAAAAACAGTCTTAAGTGAACCTTCAACAGAACCTAACAGTCTTAAAGTCACCAGGTAATACTAATCCCGTGCGAATAGGGCTTTACTCCCATACCACAAAACGCGGACTAAAGCCCTGTTCGCACAGGATTAGTATTACCTGGTGACCTAAGTAATACTACCATACAACTAGGCTATACAATTTGCAGAAAGAGAAAGCTGAAAACCATTAGAAGAGTGAAAACAAAAAGAATTATTAGATGGAGATGGATGGCATGTATAGCAGCATGCGGCAAGGAACTTTCATATCCGGGAGATAGCCTAAGTCAGTAAATTCGAGTAAAATCACAGGCTTCGCTTATCCTGTGCGAATGAGCCACACGAAATTCAGATGTGGGGGGGGCGGTAATTTCTAAATCACACGAGGTCCCCAAGTAATACTAATCGCTGCGAATAGGGCTTATGTATTTGCTATCTATTAAACCCCATGGTTGTAAGGTAAGACATCAAGTTAAAAAACAAGTTTTTGTACACATTGATTGGAAAAATAAAATCCTTCAAAAAAAAACCCCGAAATGAACATTATATTAAATAAGTATTTACTAGGCTAAATCTGTAACAGCACAAAAAAAAAAAAACTAATAATAAATCCCTGGATTTACAGCCTTTAGTGTTGTTAACATATCCAGTCTAGATAAAAATACAGATATCAGGAAACTGTCTCAAGTAAATTAAAGTAACATGAGAAAAATAGGCAAATAAACATAAATGACTAAATTTAGTCAAAGGGATAGTTCACCTAAAAATGAAAATTCTGTTATAATTTACTCACCCTCATGTTGTTCCAAACCTGTATAAGTATCTTTCTTCTGCTGAACACAGAAGAAACACAAAAGGTTTGGAACGGCATGAGAGTAAACAATGACAGAATTTTCCGTTTTGGGTGAACTATCATTTTAAGTATGATATTTACATTTCAATAGTCAATTTTATGAACAAGCTGACTGGCACAGCTATGGCAATGCTGGAGTTAGAATATGTTCATGAATATGTATGTGCATAAAACAGCAAAGCAAACAAAGGAAATAAAGCAACATCTACACCAACAAATGAGTCAATGTAAATGGTACTGCATTTTACTAGTATTTGACTTTTGAAGCTCTGTCAAATTTGATCGCAAATAACTTCATCAGCATTTCACAATGTGCATAAGTTAAAAACATAGTTTATCAAATAATTTATATCCTAAGACACTTAAAAGTTTACATGAACATATCTGTGTAAAAATCCATTACATGTAGTCCAGTGTGCTTGTCTTGCTATTCAGATTTGTGATTCGCGGATGTAATAACTGAGGCTTTTTGCGAAACATTCTTTTGATTCAAAAGAACTGAAACAATCGAGATTTAACTCAAGTCAAATGATTCAGATATGGCTATCCCACATGCAGCATACATTTACTGTTGTTATTTTTGGTGATTTGCAGTCCTGAATGTAACAATCTGGAGAAATGTAGGCTATCAGAGAAACAGTAGTCTCCTCAAAACAAGGAAAGTAAAACATTATATAAACAGATATTCAATGAAAGCAGACATGTCCTAAAACTCGTAAGTAGCCTACAATTATTTGCACTTTGTTAGAATACAGCACTGTACTTCATAATACACACATAGGTGTAAAAAAATTTTTTTTTTTCAGCAGTCATTTTGCATATGGACTCCTGCTCTTTCTTATATATTACACAATCTCAGACAAAAAAAGCTAAACATGTTGTCAATTAAGTGCACCCTTTTAAAAGATACTAATATCCACCCTTTAGGGGTAAACAAGGTACGAAAGCATACCTTTTAGAAAGGTACTGTCCCAGTTACAACTTTTGTATATTTTTTTCTGAGAGTGCACTTAATTCCCCTGATAAAATTGGATTTATATATACCGATATACAGAGAAGCACTCTCGGGCTGTTGATCACAAAGACTATAACTACCATTGATGAGAAAGGAATCAACTACCCTTTTCAGTTAAAGTGCAATAAACCACGTACTTTTCAAAAGGCAATAATTTTGCAAAACTACACCATGGGTGCGTCTCAGTCAGCTCCCTTGTTCAGTAGTCAGGGCACTGATCAGGGAGTCGGCCATGTTAAGGGCTGTCTCAATCGCGAAATCCTTCCAGTGCACTGGAACATTCGCTCCCTGAAAAATCCCACAATGCACCGCAAAAACTAGGGAGCATCGGAGCTCACTATGCTCCCTTACCGGAAATAACGTCACATTTCTGAAGCGTAAAACATAAATCACATGAGCCAACTCGATAAATATAATGACACCCTATAGTAAATTTGAAAAGACAAACCGTTTTTTTCAACATAATTCGTATATATTTCAACATTTATGCACATCGCTAGACAGGTAATGAACACATTTATTTAACATTTATAATTAATATTCGGCTGAAATGT
>NW_015641805.1:592404-598818 GCF_001515625.1 Sinocyclocheilus rhinocerous | reverse complement strand
AAACTAGGGAGCATCGGAGCTCACTATGCTCCCTTACCGGAAATAACGTCACATTTCTGAAGCGTAAAACATAAACCACACGAGCCAACTCGATAAATATAATGACATGCTATAGAAGATTTGAAAAGACAAACCGTTTTTTTTTCTCAACGTAATTCGTATATTTCAACAAACGCACATCGCTAGACAGGTAATGAACACATTTATTTAACATTTAGAATTAATATTCAGCTGAAATCTTGTAAGAACATGTAACAGAACGATGTGTTTAAAGAGAATAAAAAAAATATCAAAAAGAGGTCCTGTCTGTTGTATATTAATTAAAAAGGTGACGTTTTACCATGTTGTCCGTTGACACTGTACGTAGTCATGTCACTGGAATTCGAGTGATCACTGTCCCAATGTGCAGTGAGTCAGGGAACTTACCAGTGACCGAATTAGTGTACACGATCTACTGATTCACGAGCTCGGGAGCTAGGGAGTTGATTGAGACGCACCCATGCATGTTTTAGAACTTCCACCATGTTTCAAAAAGGATTCTTGTAGAGCTCATTATTTTAAAACAAACTTAAAGGGGTCATATGATGCGATTTCAAGTTTTCCTTTCTCTTTGGAGTGTTACAAGCTGATTGTGCATAGATAAGATCCCTGAAGTTGCAAAGACTAAAGTCTCAAAACCAAAGATATATTCTTTATCAAAGTTAAGACTCTGCCACGCCCCCCTAAAACGGCTCGTTCTAACACGCCCCACATATCTACCTCACTATGTGGAAATATTAGAATAATGCAGCCCAAATGTGCACGCAAAGAAAGAAGGCGTGGTTTCAGTAACCGCAGTTAGTGTTGAAGCAGCCATGTCAGGGAGACGCTGTGTGTTTCTAGGCGAAAGCAAAAGCACTTTATTTGGCCTTCCGAAAGTAGATGCATTTAGGAATCTTTAAGATTACTTACAACAGAACAGCAATGCATTTTATGAACGACCGTTTCGTGAACTTAGGAAAGGAGGTAATTCTGACTTTGCAATGACAATCTGGCGCTTAGCATAGAGGACCTACAATAATGTACAGTATTTGAAAAATAATGTGTTTTTTGAACATTAAAGCATGTCAACATATTCTGTTACACCAAATACACAAAATAATGATCTTTAAAAAAGCATCATATGACCCCTTTAATCATATTGATTCCAGCAAGCTATTATGTTTCCCTTTAAAAATCACACACCCTGTTCATTTTTTGAACGTGGAATTTGTCCTTCCACATTGCAAATTTGGGTTTTGTATCTCATTCCACATCACAAAAATCATGTGCGGCAGAAATCTGTGGACTAAAATGATTTCTCTGTAAAAGCAAGGGTGAAATTTGTCGACGTTCTCAGAGGGGACATGCAGACCAGCGGTCCTCACGCCAAAGTGGGATGTAGGTTTGAGGCCAGCCTTTTCCAAACACATTCCCATGTAAACATCATCAATGGGCAGCAGATCTATAGAGTGAGACATTTTGTAGATTGTTTTGGCCGTGAAGCCGGAGAGAAGAAAGCCTCCTCCACCACAGTATGGAGGATAACTTTCAGACTCCTGTACTTGCACCGGGACAAAGTATTTGCTTGAACGTTGTCTGATAGGACCTACATTCTGGATGAGGTGCCCAGTGAAGAGATGTTTACTTCCATCATTGCCCTTCTGACCTTGAACATACTCAACCATGTTAAACGTATTGGCAAAGATGTCATCGTCTCCATTTAAAAGAAATCTGACATGCGGGCACCATCTTTCCATCCACTCTAAGAAAAGAATCTGCTTCAGTGTGAGGTTGTAGAAAGAATCATTGAAGTCCCACTGTAAAATGTCCTGGTTCTCACTGTTCTCCAGCTTCAATAGTTTATTCAACCTGCGCTTCTCAAAGCCAGTTTTACTCGTTCCGGTTATGAAGACTCTGCGGATCCACACGCCTTTGTGCAATCTCTCCTTAGCCCATGTTTTCCGCAAAACTTCTCGTCGATCGTAATTCTCTGGAGAACTCTTGATGACCAGCAGAAGGAAGACATCTGCAGAGTTTTGGGGTCCACCACACTTATTAGGCACGTCAAGAAGCATGGGAAAACTCCTACAGTGTCGGTAAAGCAGGAAGTCTTGGATATGATTTGGCAGAGTTGAAAATCCAGTCACATTATAAGCAGACATATTCCGATGACAATGTGAAGACAAAGGCTGGAGAGTTTCGAAGCTGGGCAAATCGTTTTGTTGACGGAGCATCTCATATACGTCTTTGCTCTTTAGTGTCACGCAATGTTCAAAGTCGTTTTTGTTCATGATAATGACCAGGCACACAACACCTGTCAGAAGTAACGCTATCATCTGCAAGTTTTTCTTTCTCATCTCTGCAACTGTTTAAGAACAGAGACACAATTCATATTAATGTTACTCAAATACAAGAGTGTTTGAACTTTGTCAAGAACTTTAGGACATGAATGTGTATCACAGTACAACACATTTGGGAATAATTAGAAAATGATTTTAAATGACACATTTAAAAATAAAAGTGTATGTATGTGTGTGTGTTAGGGCATTCAGTCCAGCTGCAATGTTCTGCTTACAAGCCATTTAGGAAAAAGAGTTTGGGGACAGGGTAAATATTAACATTAGGTTACTAAATTCCCAGTAAACTGGAAGAATCCGGGTAAGCGAAACCATAGCAAGTTTGTTGCCATGCCATTTTTGTTCTGCATTCTCATTTGTATGTGGGTGCAGTTGCTGGCAGATCTTGTTAAATGAAAACCACACACACACACACAATTTTGTTTTTAAATCAATAAATACAAAAATGATTCCCAAATTTCTTGTACTGTAATACACATTCATGTCTTAAAGTTCTTGGCAACAAAATCAGGAAGGAGGGTTGAATATCTGAACTCAACAATAGTAGCCTACCAAAAGTACAAAAGAAAACAGTACACAACAAGGATAAAGTTGCAGGGTCATGAGAGCATGGGGAACCTCAGTGTTTTCAATAAAGTTTACAGAGCCAATGCCATACATGACGGAATGAAATGCATAGCCTACTAAAATAAATGTTCACAATACAATTGTAATATTCACTTGATTGTTATATTAAATAGCCTATTTAAATAAAAATAATGTCAAACGAGATGGATAGCTAGTCAGTAGGATCCGTGCAGATATAGATTTCTACTTGGGAAAGCGTAACGCCGTTAGTATAGTTATGGTGTTGTTGATATAGAAATGTTTTCACTGTACACATGCCTACGGGGAAGGCTGTCTAGCTGTAGGTCAAAATAAAATAAATGCTTTTTTTTTTTTTTTTTTAAGAAAGATATGGTATTAAACATTTTGATCAATTTTGATTAAGTTTAAGATGGTTATCAATATGAAAATCAGAATAGCATATTCCGAGCTGTGTAATAGCTAATTAGGCTATTTAACTGTGTGGAAAAGTCACCATTTCTCTTAAACTAGTTTACATAGCCTACAGAATACATTAACATTAGTTTAATTTTAAGGTATTTGAATTACGTCGTTGACTGCATAGTTGCCTATAACTGAACTTTTTTTTTTTTTTTTGGCATTTCATAGTTTGAACTGAAATTAAGTTTTAAAGTAACAAAAGCTGCCGCACTTCAGTGTCGACATTTCAGTGTTAGGCTAATTAAAAAAATAAAATCGTTAGTGAGTAGGCTATCCTCAGGACTGATCTCCGTTAATTAGTCTCTCAAAACGTTGTTTTCTCTATTAGCCTACTGGAAATATAATGACAACCATAGTATTAATAATCGTTTTTCTTTTTAAATGTACAGACCTGTGTCGTTTAATTTATATTTAAGACACAATACATGCGAGAATCATACAACATTAACCAAGAATCTTCATATTTAGCTATAAAAACGTAGCCTACCTAGCCTACATAACTTTAGCACACATTGTCGTTTCACTGAATTTGCCACAGGTTGATTTTCAGAAAGGAACGATAGAAAACCAACAGAATTTAAACACATTTAAAATGTTATTTTCCCTCTACTTGCGGAAAACAAGTAAACCGACACTTGTTTGGTTATCTAAACCTCTAACAGAAACAGATTAAAATATTATTCATCTTACCTGACCGTTATTTAGCTTCTTTGGAAAAGGTCAACACAAGTGTTTGAGGTTTGTTAATGTTGAAATGCGCCCACACAACAATCCACACCCTGTATTTACAGCTCAAACTCGCTCCTCCTAATGAGGAAATCCAAATGCGTCTCTGTGACACAGCTGTCTATAGAGGAAACACTGAACATGATGTAGACAGAGGCACGGCGGTAAAGGTATTTGACGTTTGACATTCGGTTTCATAGCCTACCAATTCAATTCTTTGCGCCTGTTATGTTTTGAGCCCAAACTAACTCAGATAGACATAAATATGTGCCCTTTACGTTGCGCAAGGTAAAAGAAAAAAATAAATAAATTAACCATATAAATCATTAAATAATTTAACTACATGACATTATAGTATAAAAACAATAATAAAATGTTCAGAAAAACTTACCTGTTTTTGCACAAGGCTGCGTTTTTATAATTACCATTTTATGTGTTTTATAATAATTGTACAACTTTTAATGTATGCAATAAATAAATCCATTAAACGACAACACCGTTTGAGATAAAGGTATCAAAAAAATTCTAAATATTATTCCCTGTAATACACAAGGCTTGGTTTTTCAGATTATGCCTTTATTGTTTTTATATACCGTACTGAAACCATATTTTTGATACGTTTTATATAATTTACCTATTTAAATTCATTAAACTCTTACACCGTTTGAGATAAAGGTATCAAACAAACTGTACAAATCTCTAAATATTATTCCCTGTAATGCACAAGGCTTGGTTTTTCTGATTATGCCTTTATTGTTTTTATATACGGTACTAAAACCATATTTTTCATATGTTTAATATACTTTATACTTAAATTAATTAAACTCTGACACCGTTTGAGATAAAGGTATCAAACCATCTGTAAAATATTCAGAATATTATTCCCTATAATGCACAAGGCCTGTTTGTTCAGATTATGCCTTAGTAATTTACAGTTGGTTTGATTCCTTTTGCTGAAGTGGTGTTCAAGTTTAATGGATTTAAATGGGTTCCAGGACTGTGTAAAAAAAAAAATCAAGGTTCAGTACTGTATATAAAAAAATATCATATTAATAATCAGAAAACTAAGCCTTGTACATCATGCAGAATAATATTCAGAGTAATTTACAGTTTGATATCTTCATTGATATCTTTAGCTCAAATGGTGTTCAAATTTAATGGACTTAAATAGGTTCAGTACTGTATTTAAAAAATCAGATTAATAATCTGAAAAACAAGCCTTGTGCATTATAGAGAATAATATTCTGAGAATTTTACAGTTGGTTTGATACCTTTATCTCAAACGGTGTCAGAGTTTAATGAATTTAAGTAGCTACAGTATATTAAAAATATAAAAAAATATTGTTTCAGTATCGTATATAAAAACAATAAAGGCATAATCAAAAGAACCAATCCTTGTGCATTATAGGAAATAATATTTAGAGATTTGTACAGTTGGTTTGATACCTTTATCTCAAACGGTGTCAGAGTTTAATTCATTTACGTAGGTACAGTATATAAACATATGAAAATGGTTTCAGTACTGTATATAAAAACAATACAGGCATAATCTGAAAAAGAAGCCTTGTGCGTTACATGGAATAATATATATATACTGTATATATATATATATATAATATATATATGTACAGTTGGTTTGATACCTTTATCTCAAACAGTGTCAGAGTTTAATTCATTTAAGTAGGTACAGTATATAAACATATGAAAAACATGGCTTCAGTACTGTATATAAAAACAATAAATACATAATCTGAAAAAACAAGAATTGAGCATTATAGGGAATAATATTCTGAATATTTTTACAGTTGGTTTGATACCTTTATCTCAAACAGTGTTGTCGTTTAATGGATTTATATTATTGCATACATTAAAAGTTGTAAAATTATTATAAAACACATAAAATGGTCATTCCAAAAACGGAGCCTTGTGCAATGACAGTGATGTTTTTCTGAACATTTTAGTATTGGTTTTATAGTATAATGTCATGTAGTTAAATTGTTTAATTAATTTATATGGTTAATTTATTTTTTATTTTTTTTCTAGAAATTAAGCCTTGTGCAACGTAAAGGGCATATATTTATGTCTATCGGAGTTAGTTTGGGCTCAAAACATAACAGGCACAAAGAGTTTAATTGGTATGAAACCGAATGTCTAATGAATGTCAAACGTCAAACTAACTTTACCGCCGTGCGGATCGGAGTGTTGTTCGTCAAAGTTTAGTGCAGCGTAAACATTCTAGACTCACATAACTGTACTTAGATCA
>NW_015641805.1:577496-589833 GCF_001515625.1 Sinocyclocheilus rhinocerous | reverse complement strand
TTTGATACCTTTAGATCAAATGGTGTTGTCGTTTAATGGATTTATATTATTGCATACATTAAAAGTTGTAAAATTATTATAAAACACATAAAATGGTCATTCCAAAAACGGAGCCTTGTGCAATGACAGTGATGTTTTTCTGAACATTTTAGTATTGGTTTTATAGTATAATGTCATGTAGTTAAATTGTTTAATTAATTTATATGGTTAATTTATTTTTTATTTTTTTTCTAGAAATTAAGCCTTGTGCAACGTAAAGGGCATATATTTATGTCTATGGGAGTTAGTTTGGGCTCAAAACATAACAGGCACAAAGAGTTTAATTGGTATGAAACCGAATGTCTAATGAATGTCAAACGTCAAACTATCTTTACCGCTGTGACAGACGCTGGGTAGCCAGCTCACTGATTAATCATTTGTAGAAACTTTAAAATGTAACCAAATTGATTTATTCTGAGTTTCACAGTAAGGCACACTTTTCTTAAGATAAATAAATAAAATAGAATTGTGTGTGTGTGTGTGTGTAACAAAATAATTTTTATATAGTAACAAAAAAAAATAGGCTATAATATATTATGAATGATACTATGTTCCAAGAAATACAAGCAAAAAGTATATTTCATTAAAGAAAGTTATGTAAATGGCCCATGATCATTTGCAGGATAAAAATCCTCAAACACTGTGGCACAATTCAAATTGTTTGACAGTAGCCTATTATGAAATACACATATTTGCTCAAGGATAGTAAAACAAACTGCAATAAAGTGATTTTACGGAGTAAAAATGTTCCTAGCTCAGTAGGCCTATATGTTATGTTGACCCAGTAACGTGGAACTCGGTTAAATCTGTAAAGTTCGCTTTAAGATATAGAAATGAGGATGTAAAACAGGATGTGCAATGACTGGAGCAATGGACCCCCTCCCCCAAAAGTAAAAGGAAACTGAACTGAACTGAAAGTCGCAAAAGATTTTTCAGTACACCTAATGAACTGCTTTTGTGTGCCAAAAACTCATCACATAATAATTTGCCTGCCTTTCTGCTAATCTTCAACATTTTTGAATCACATCATTTTCAGAGTAGCTATATGTAGCGCATGCTTTGAAAAAAAACAAAAACAAACAAACAAAAAACCGGTGCGGTCAGGTCACTAGCAGAAGCACTACCTGCTTCATCACTTACAAATTAAGCATTATATAGGTCAGTAATACAAATGAACAGCCTCAAAGTTTAACAAACTCGAATCCATTGTGAATTCCGAGTGGGGAATTTTTATGTGCTTTTATGCATTTTATTGACATAGGACGGTAGAGACGGCAGGAAAATACTGGGAGGAGAGAGGGGAAAGCGATCGGCAAATGACCTTGAGATGGGAATCGAACTCGGGTCGCCGTGATTATATTATTGTCCATACCAACATGCAATTAACCTTCTGTTTATTGTAAGCACACGCTGCAGTTGCTGACGTCTGCTCCTTTACAAGCTCTTTAAAATAATCGAGATTCTAAGTAGCTGTCAAAACCATTCTTAAAGTGATTTAAGATATCATTCCTCATTGTCCTTGTATTTTTAGCTGTACTTCCCTATTCTCATAGAATTAGAGATGAGGTTTCCATCTTCTCCTTTAATAACAGAATCAGTAAATGTACACAAAAAGAGAGAGAAAACTTGCTGAAAATATACAGTATCAAAAGTACAATTTCCAACTTATATTTTATTTCTCCCTTTACCATGAGTCATTAAAAGCATTCAAACCACATTTTTTTCAAACTATATACAATCAGAAGGAAGAGCAAAAACCTGTTTTACACCTAAATGATTAACAGTTTTAACACTATAACTTGAAGAGAACAGGAAAAGTGATCCAATCTCTCAGAAAAATCTCTCCTTACATAAATAAACACAACTATCTCTGTAGTCTAAAGCATTAACAGCACTGGTGAATTTCAAAATAAAATATTTTCCAAACTGATTTTGTCTCTATGCACACACATACAAAGACAAGACAGATTGGTCAAATTGTGCGCCTACACATTCAATGAAGAATGGACATTTATCACTTCATAAAATACAGCAGTAAGAACTAAACAGAACAGCACCTTTAAACAAGCTCGAAACAGATAAATATCATGTAATGACTCACAGCACTGTTTGTACCATATAACATGGTTGATTAATTATTGACCTGAAGCTCAGAACACTGTTATGGTGACATTTTGCTGTTCCGTGTCCAGTGGAATCCCCAATGCAAACGGAAAGATATCATTCAGACTGATACAATTCAGTTAAAGGACTAAAAAGTCTGATACAGTGACAATAGCATATTTTTATAAGACAAACATGTTCCACTGAATGCTTAGTTTGATTTGAATGCTTTGTTTGATTAATTCTGTGATTATCAATCATAAACAGACATTTGGCAAGTATTTAAGCGCATTTTTGGGGTCTGCAAGCAGGATGTTTGTGTGGAATCCATCTGCCTGCCTCACTTTAGTTTCACTTTAGTTTCTCTCCCAAACACAGCAGGAAATGGGGGATGTGATATCCACCACAGGAAATGTAGAGGTCCTCTCACAGGAAAACTCTGTCCATGTCAGTGCGTTGAACCATTCTGTGTGCCATCCTGAAAACGCAAGCAACACATTATCTGTGCAAATAAGCAGGCACTTGAAAATGTCAGCAGGAAAACAATGCAAAACAGTGTGTGATAGGCTACTATTGAAAATCTAATGCATATTATATAAACAAATCAACAGAAATAAAATCAGTGATACATATAGTTAATCATGAAACAGTATCAAACATGTAACAGCCATCAAACAAAATTCAAAAATTAATTTGTTTCCATAGAGGCTATATGTAGAATTCAGAAACTTCTTGTTCCCCCCTTCTTAGCTTAGAAGTTAAAATATGTTGGAAATACATGATCAGTGATTTACTGTTAACAAATATCCAGACACGCTGCTGACAGCCCTATTTAAATAATCTGAGTGTGAAGGTTATAAAAATACCGTGGCTCTTCCTTTACGCTCATGTATTACAGGCAGCCTGGATAACAGAAGAGGATCCTGGGATTCTTTAAGCGTCTCGTCTCCAAGAGAAAGAGAACGAGGAGCACAGAATTCAGACCTCTGCCGCCACAGCACTGCGCCCACCAGCAGCAAACTGATGATGACTACCAGAGGAAGAACAAATAAAGGTGATCAAGGGAACATTAGTCCAATTACTGTTATAAGCATGAGCCCCGTCAGACTGGTCGTGGCGGCGGTGTTGCAACAATATATAGTGATATTCTCAATGTTACTCAGAAGACAGGATACAGGTTTAACTCATTCGAAATACTTCTGCTTAATGTTACACTGTCAGATATGCAAAAGAAATCTATCGTATCTCTTGCTCTGGCTACTGTGTATAGACCACCAGGGCCATATACAGATTTCCTAAAAGAATTTGCAGATTTCCTCTCAGACCTATTGGTTACTGTTGATAAAGCGCTAATTGTCGGAGATTTTAACATTCACGTTGATAATACAAATGATGCATTAGGACTTGCTTTTACTGACCTAATAAACTCTTTTGGAGTCAAGCAAAACTTAACATCGTCTGTTTGATTACGTCTTTAATTGATTTTTCCGTACATTTCTGCCATATGTACATTAACTGACAGTCACCACTGATAAGCTACCACTAAATATTGTAGAAACTTAATTTGCTGTAAAGTTGCTTTGCAATGATTTGTATCGTGAAAAGCGCTGTACAAATAAACTTGAATTGAATTGAACTATAAGAAGGGACACAGAAGGACATTTCTCAAAAAGATGAATTGCAACAGAGAAGTTAGACTAACCAGTCAGTGAGAAGAGCCATGCAAATTGTGAATCAGGAAATGGTGTTCTTGTTTCCGACTGCAGCAGATCATTGCCTGAAAATGCAAAAATAACTTTTAAGAAACACTTCCAATATGTTTTTGACTACTGTCTTGCGGCACAAATTTAAAGCCAGACAACATGCTTAACTGCTACTGTAAATGTGGACGATAATGCTTTAAGGTATTATAAACATCAACATGAATTTCTGTAAAGCTGATTTGAAATAACATGTTTATGAAAAATGCTATCATGTTGATTAGAAGATTATTAGAAACCTAAATACTGTCATCGATATTCCTGTTCAGCCTTTGTCATGTTAATCATTTTATCGGATCCCTGTAGTTCTTTAAAGCAATAAGCCCCAAGAAGCCGTGGTTTATAGTGGATTTGGAACACGACGCGAAGTGGAGTGCCTAAAACCCCCTTAGCTGTTATAAATTCACTGTAAACCACAGCTTCACGGGGCTTATTGCTTTTATAAAACGGTTATTCCATATACGTAGTAAGGTTTCACAAAATAGAACAGAGCAAATAAAGTGTAATATTAATAAAAGCATTATTCTTCCGCCAAACAATGTAGTTCCTCAGAAACGGTTGTGGTTACAACGAAGTGGTTGCCGATCAACACACAAATGTAAACAAAAGGTGTATGTTTGTAGAGTAATTTACAACAGCTTCGAACTTGGCTCAACCAATCAGAATCAAGGGCCGGAACTATCCGTTTTATAATGAAATATTTGTTTTTGAGGACATTTTTGCTTATTTTTGTATGGTAATCAGTTTTTTTTTTTTTTACTTGTTTTTGTTTTGTCATGTCCGTTTTTGGTTCTGAAGCAAATCCAAGTCAGAACCACTGCCTGGCCTAAAACAAAGTATAACAAAACTACACGCCCACAAGAAACTGCAGAAACTGCATAAAACAAGCAGACGTGGCATTCACAGGAAAAGTGTGATTCCACAGCAAGTGTAGTGTTTGATGGATCGTTGTCTGAAAATGCAAAATGAAAAATGCAACAAATCACATAATCATACATATAGTTAGAAAAAGCAAATACAAAGACTTGTCTTAAGTCATTTAAAAAGCTTATCTATACATTTTAAAAATAACTTCAGATCCCTGTAGTTCAATGAAATATTAATATATTTCAGTGTTTGGTTTTAAGGACATTTTCGTTTACATTTGTAGGATAATATAGTTTTGTATTTGTTTTTGTTTTTCACATACTTCCTGGGTCCTACGGCAAACCCAGTTCAGAACCACTGCACAAAACTACACGCCCACAAGAAACCGTTGCAAAAGTGGTATTTCTCAAGTGTGATCCCACATCAGATGTACCATCTTGGAAAGTACCTTTCACTTTTTTCAAAACATGTGAAAAAAAAAAAAAGATGTGAAAATGAACAGCACCAGTGAAGCAGCGTGTTACTGCGCACACAGACTCTTTAAACTACAAAACCACCGAAAAAGCCATTTATAGCAACTACAGTATTACATTTACAAACTAGTAGATACAGACAAAAGTAACATCATGTTTACAAGGTAGGTGCTTCTCCAACAAAAGAGTTAACAGTAAATTATACCAGTAACTGAGAACCACAAATATACACAGACACAAATGCTCACTAACCAAAATTAGTCGAGCAAATAATTTGAGGTTTGTCAGAGAAGAGATGGGTGACTCAGAGAGAAACCCACATACAGCAAGTTGCACGGGCGCGCGCACACACACACACATCGTCAAATGGAAAAAACATTCATTTGCTCTCTATGCATTACAGCATAGATTAAAAATATGAAATCATGTTACTGTTTTATAGCTAATGCAATTAACCACACATTCTTTGGAATGTAGCGTCTGCGTAGAATCATGCATCCCATCTACGGCAGTGCTTCTCAAAGTCCGGACTCCGGTCCAGATCCGGACCCGGAGGGAATTCAGTCCAGACCTGCCCCAATTTCGTATTTCAAGAACACTAATTATTTCTTGTTTTGTTTACTGTGTGGAGACGTGCTGATATCGCGTTTGGTCTCGTTCTGTATCGCGTATCTTGTCAGTGTCTGCGCTTGCTTGGCCATTTGTTGTGGAAAAAATAAGGAAAGTGTGTCCAGCTGAATTAATTTAGTATTTTGTGAGAGGGGTATAAAAAAGCTTAGTTTACCGCGGCAGCCGTCGCGTGACGGCCTCCTCGTGTGAAGACCGAAGAGTGTAAACCATCGACTCTACCGTGCGACTCCACCGTGAGCGACGCCTCGTGGTACCATCACAGAGAGGCTCAAAATCACTTTCCAGAACATTCTCGTTCACCGTTCCTGGCTGGTCGAATGATCTTCCCACCCCTATCCGGAATGCTGAATCCCTGACAATTTTCAAGCGACAGCTGAAAACTCATCTCTTTAAACGCTACTTGACTTCATCTTAAAAAAAAAAAAATTTTTTTTTATTTATTTATTCCTTCCCTTTCCTAGCTTGTACTTATTTGAACAATGCCTAAAACTTGGTATTTCAAGCACTTCCTGTGTCTGTTTGCCTCTTTAAGAAGAATCGCTTTATGTATTCCCCAATTGTAAGTCGCTTTGGATAAAAGCGTCGGCAAAATGACTAAATGTAAATGTAAATTAATTGTTTTGCCACTTTTGCACTTTATTTTTACAAAAAAAAAAAATTTTTATTTGTTATGCATGTTATGTATGTTTATTAAAAACAAATTTTGTAATAACCAATTGTTCGGGTCCGGACCTTTGACACTGATTAAAATTCAGATTTGGACCTTTGAATGTAGACTTTGAGAACTCCTGATCTACGGGAATGTTTTTAAACTGTACAGTACTGATCAAGTCTGTACATGTCACTTGAGGCTGAAGTCTTTAAGGTTACGGAAATAACATTCTGTCTTCTGTAGAGCTCCTTTACAGCTGAATTGCATCTTGCAGCATCAACACTTTTATCCAACAATGAACTGAGCTGAGCTGAGTAAAGACACAATGGTCTTCTGTGGAGCTGATTACAGCTTAACTGAATTTTGAACCTTTTGAAACTTAACACGCTTAACTTTTGTCGCTCTACCAAGAATGAAAGTTAGTTACTATATGGAAGAAAAACAAGTTGAGTAAGAGAATATTTTTGACTACCTGAAGGCTGTAACAGTGGGTGAAGGATGACCAGTCCAGCTGGTGAAACAGAACCGAGTCTCTGAGAAACCTGGAGCATGTTGCCATTGTGCTTGTCTGCACTACAAATAGAGTTGGTCAACTGGTCACTCCAGTACACTCGACTCTGCAGGGGACATACATTAAAACATCAATAATATAGTATTAATATTTTCATAAATCAATAAAAATGCTTAATATATGAATATGGATATTATTAAACATTATCAAGGGACAAAAGTGTGTGTGTGTGTTAGGGGTTGAACGACTTCTGATTTTTTGAAGTCGACTTTTATGTGATGAAAGTCGAGTCGAAGTCGACTAGTCGCTGATGACGTCATTAATGAACAAATAAGTCTGGAGCTGTGACAAACACCTTGTGCACAGCTATGGCATATGACACAGCGCTGCCCACATGGCTGTTGCTCCTATAACAGCTTTTTTATCAGTTCTTTTGTCTTTGGGTCGTTATATTTCTCACAGATTTCTGCTCATTCTAAATCAGATACAGATAAAGTAGCACAGTAAAGATTACATTAATATGAATGCATTAGTGAGACAGCGATTGCGTGAGTGAATTAATTCTACCTGGCAGCGTCTCTCTACTAGTAGTGAAGCTGTGGAATTTAGTTATTAAGAAATATATGCTTGAACTTTTCCGTTTCTAAGCTATTTTATTGAGAAATCACAGAACAGTGTTGACAATACATTTCTGCGCTGAATGATTCTGTGCGCGTGATGTACGCGCTACTGTCTGTGTGTGTGTTACAGTGCAGCAGCGCATTAGATTAGAACTGCTTGTAAATGAAAAAGTAATTGATTACCTTACTAGTTACTTGAAAAAAAAGTAATCTGATTACGTAACATTATTTGTAATGTCTTAGCCCCAACACTGCAGTATGTCTGAATTCATAGTATTTAAAGGGGTCATATGATGCGATTTCAAGTTTTCCTTTCTCTTTGGAGTGTTACAAGCTGATTGTGCATAGATAAGATCCCTGAAGTTGCAAAGACTAAAGTCTCAAAACCAAAGATAAATTCTTTATCAAAGTTAAGACTCTTTCTTCTGACTTTGCTATGGCAATCTGGCGCTTCTGAATCAGCTACTGTTTTGTTATTAGTTTAAGTATTTGCTATTTACTGTTCAAATGTGGAGTTTTGCGCATCGTGTGTGTGTGTGTGTGTGCGTGCGTGCGTGCGTGCGCGTGTGTGTGTGAGAGAGAGACAGGGTCACATCACAGTAGAGTCAGCTGTCTTAACCGCGGCTTGTGTACTGCATCATCACTGTGTCTGTCACGCGACTCTGTTCCCCTTTCGGGCTTGAACTGATGGTAAAACTAATGACATTATTTACTGTCTTTACATTTATTTTGAAAGATGAAGCTCGCCATTATGGTAAGGGGCGTTACATTTCCGACGAGTGCTTGCATATATATATATATATATATATATGTGTATATAAGTTGGGACACAAGTGTGTGTGTGTATATATATATATACACATTTTATAAAAATAAACTATGGTCATTGGTAAGGAAATAATTATATAGATTGAGGAAAAGTGACATGCATTGTGTTATGTACCTCAAATACGGCCAGTCCAAATGGTTGATCTAGATATCCGTTGGACTCTACAACTGTCTTTCTATGTTGCCCATCAAATGCAACCCTTGATATTATGCGCAGACCAGAGTCAGCCCAGTACAGCAGACCACGAGGGATATCTAAATGAGCAAAGAAAAAATATATCAATGGGTTTATTTATTAACTTTTTACCCCTTTGCTTAGTGACCAACCTTGACAAACACAGTTATTGAACTCAGCTACAGTAAATCAACACTGAACTGACTGGAGCTGAATAATGACACTATTGTCTTGCTGCAGTTACCAGCAGAATCTGGATTTGCCTCATTTCTGAAGTTTGCATAATTGACTTTGATAATTGGAAACATGGCTAAAGTAGTTCCAGGCAGGTCTTGACCGCTTTACATGTCCATATCACTTTGCCAAATGATTTCAGTAACCAACAGGATAAAAAAATACTAATTATTTCCATATTTTATTATGTATGGAAAGCACATACTCTCTTTATCCTGCTCTCTCTCCCACTCAAATGCACACACATACAGTACTCAGTAAAATAGTTTAGCAACTTAAAAGCTACATGACTTTTCTCACTAGCGAGGTAATAACAGCGTTGTTGTTGGAGCAGATGAACTTAGGTTTCGGTATTAGTAGAGATCTGCAGCCGAGAGACAGAGAGACTCGAAGTCCCTTTAACTCAGGTAATTCATACACGCTAAATAACTTTATTAATAAGTTCGTCTGCTATCAATGGCTCAAGCCTCCGTTGGAATTAGCAACAGAGGCGTTGGATGAGATGTGTAAGAAATTAGTCCTACATGCAAGAGCATTTTAAGGACAAAAACCTGACAAATGTCATGAATTACAACATTGAACAATGTCTTTAGGAGTGGCTACTGTAGTACATGTGGAATGACTGACTCCGGTCCTTTGAATTATTAGAAAATAATGCACTACTGAGGTATAACGGCCACTTCTCTTCGCGTCACCACCACCTCGGTGTGCATTATTTTCTAATTTTTCCTTACTTTGTTTTCAAGGTGTATGATCCATGCATTAATTTAAGGATGAGTTCGGTATAATTTGCATAAAACCTTTATACACTAAGTGATGTAGTGAAAAAAGCAAGCTGGATTTCACAACTTAATTGCTTATGAGAAGTCTAACCTAAAGAGATCGCGACAGGATAACGTATAGATGAAGTTATCAGTTCTATTCTGCTCGTCCCATCCAAACTGGCACGCTCAATTCTGGGGGACGCTGCACTATCTGCCCAGAACACATACCTGGGGAAGAAAAACGGGTTTAGAGTTTGAACTCATTCAGACAACTAACTAAATTTATTCAAACATTATCCAACCTTAAAGGCATGCTTCACCCAAAAATTAAAATCTCTTATCAGTTACTCATCCTCATGCAGACCCAGATGTATATGACTTTCTTTTTTCTGTGGAACACAAACAGAGATTTTTAGAAAAACAATCCATCTCAGTGAATACGTAAAATGAACTGGATGGGTACCTCAAAATTGACGCTTCAAAAACCACGCAAAAGAATAACCTCAGCTGATGAATCAATGTCTTCTGAAGCAAAACGTTAGATGTGTGTGAGAATGTTTGACATAATGCTAAACGTATGCAAGAAGTGACAGTCCTCTGTGCTTTCACACACAAAACAGAACAAAAGCAATGGTTTGTAGTTAAAAAAAAGTTCAAAGCATTAAAGACATTGATTTATCAGCTAAGCTTGTAGATTGTAGTTTTAGTGTCAACTTTGAGGGACCCTTGAACTTGCATTATAAGAACTCACAGAAATGCGTGATTTTTCTGAAAATCAGTTTGTGTTCCAAGAAGGTCATTTATATCTGTGACATAACAAGAGTAAGTAAATGATGAGAGAATTTTAATTTCAATATTGAAGGATGTAATTCAAGAAATCAATATTGGCCATATTTTTCCAGATTAAATGTTCTTGTTCTTATTGCACACAATTCATCACAATGACATTAATCTAAAATAAATTATTATTATTACACATCAAAATCTTAGCACTTATTATAGAAAATGTTACATTGTATTACGTTGTTTAATATTCTAATGAGTTGCTAATAATAATAATTTTCCACCTCTGAAATTACATTTAAAGAAAAATATCCATCCACCGTATAACTCAAATTCTAATTAACTTATAAAGTCCTGTCCCACATTATTTCCAGCAGAACATTATGATTCACACAGAAATGTCACATTATACTTTAAATTTAAGTGGCTAAAATGTATATAGTGAAGACGACAGTATTTTTACCCTAGCAGCGGCTGGACAGCAACTGCAGTAGGTCTGGAGAGCCCAGAGATAAGCTCACTTTGTTTGGAGCCATTCAGAGAGGCCACGTGTAAAGCATGAGTTCTGGTGCTGACCCAGTACAAAAGCTCTCGGATCCAGTCTACCGCTAATCCCAGAATGCCTGTGGAGGCCTTTAACAACACAGCTGGTCTAAGGTCACTGGAGTCTAAAGACATCCTGAAATAGACAAATCCAGTATGTGTTATTTGCATTAAGTGCAGAAACAGGTCCTGGTGAGGCTCATTTATATGTGAATAGGATTGAACTAAATTAAATGCGTTTTGTGTTGGAAGAATTTTTAAGCATTTCGGCAGTAATGATAATAATGGGTATAATTTTCTATTTAATCTGAATGGCTCTGCACCTGTAGATGATGTCATTCTCAGGAATGATCCAGTATAACGTGTTATTCGCATTAAGGGCAGAAACAGGTCCTGGTGAGGCTCTTTTATATGTGATGTTTCTTTTCTCAGAGCCACTGAGGTCCAACCATTTAACACCTTCGTGAGTGCTGACCACCACACGAGCAGCAACACCTGTACAAACCAAACCAGTGTTAACTAAAATCATTTTTGTTCACTAAATTAAAGCAGAAATAAATATAAAACAAAAGATAAATATTAGAGAATTAGAATATTAAAACGTAAAATTAAAAATGTGGCCTTGGCAACTAACTAAAAATACTAAAGTATTACAATTACTTAAAACCGCATTAAAAATAAAAAGCTAAACTAAATAGAAATATATAAAAAAATAATTATTAAAAAAACCTAATTATAATGACAAAAGCAAAAACCAAAACTTAAACTAAAATAGTGCTGTCAAATGATTAATCGTGATTAATCGCATCCAAAATAAAAGTTTTTGTTCACATAATATACAGTATGTGTGTGCACTCTGTATATTTATTATGTATATATAAATACACACACATGCAGTATAAAGTTTGAAAATATTTACATGTATATATTTATATTCATATAATTTATATTATATATAAATATATTTAATATATAAACATAACACATTTTTCTTAAATATATACATGCATGTGTGTGTATTTATATATACATAATAAATATGCACAGTACACACATACATATGTTATGCAAACAAAAACTTTTATTTTGGATGCGATTAATCGCGATTAATCGTTTGACAGCACTAAACTAAAATTTTTAAAAAAGCTATTTCAAAATATAATAATAAATGTAATAGTAAAATAATAATATTACATTGGCACTGACCCAAATACACACATACAAAGTGAAAGTGACATGTGGCCAAGTATGGTGACCCATACACGGAATTAGTGCTCTGCATTTATCCCATCCAAAGTGCACACACACAGCAGTGAACACACACACCGTGAACACACACCCGGAGCAGTGGGCAG
>NW_015641805.1:554676-577422 GCF_001515625.1 Sinocyclocheilus rhinocerous | reverse complement strand
AAATGATTAATCGTGATTAATCGCATCCAAAATAAAAGTTTTTGTTCACATAATATACAGTATGTGTGTGCACTCTGTATATTTATTATGTATATATAAATACACACACATGCAGTATAAAGACCTACAATCCCTGCCAGTACGAGACTCGAACCCGCAACCTTTGGGTTACGAGTCTGACTCTCCAACCATTAGGGCACAACTTCCCCAAAAGTAAAATCTAAAACCTCACCTGTAGCCTTGCATTCTCCAGTCCCAGCAGTCAGCACATACCCATCCTGACATTCACACGCAAGAGATCCATTGGTACGGACACAAATATGATCACACACATCTGAATCAAGACAGTGGTCCACATCTGGAGGTGAAAAGTGAATATTTGAGTGGAAAAGTTAAATCTATTATGACACTACTTTTAAAGATAATACATGTTTTGTATGTTTTTAAGACAACGGAGATTTACAGCAAATCATAGCATAACCAAAGAGAGAAGCAACTCATTTGGATTACTAGAATAAGCTATTTTTTTATGACCTTTAAAAGTGTAATTAGTAAATTGTCACATACTAAAATGTTTCACACATAACGAAATGATCAGTTTTATTTCACATGGAGATCGCCTCACAGGGGCAGACACTCCTATCATAACAAACCATACATCAATGGAAAGCTTATTTATCCAGCTTTCAGATGATGTATTAATCTCAATTCAATTAGGAACCAGGATCACATATGAGCTGTTGAATACGACTTCTTTTAGCTCAGTAACCACCCTGTTCTGGACACTTATTGCTCATGGAAAAAAAATTTATGATCACTGACTGCCATCTGTTTTACAGTAACACTATAAATTGTTTACATTGGATCACGTAATGTCAACGTCATTTATACAGTTGTCCAGTGTGACTCATTTCTCACCCTGACAGTGTGTGTCCTGGACCAGCCTCATTCCACTGGGGCAGTCACACATGAAACCAAGGGGCAGATCAATACACAGGTGAGAGCAGCCACCGTTATTGATCTCGCATTCGTTGTCATCTACAGAAACAGAGAAATAAAGACAAATAGTCAATATTTAAATGTTCTTTAATAGCTCACAGTGCATTAACTAATGTTAACAAACACGACTTGTGATTTTAATAATACATTAGTAAATGCTGTAGAAGTATTGTTCATTCTTAGTTCATGTTAACTTATGTTGTTAACTAATGAACCTTATTGTAAAGTGTTACCAAATTAATACTATTGCATATTCAGCAAGGATTAATTAAATTGGATTTTACATTGTTACAAAAAAAATCTATTTCAAACTAATGAACTAATGAACTGTCTATTTAAAGAATTAAAAAATATACTACACGTTGAGCAAAAATAGTAAGCAGAAAAACATTAAACTGTTTTCAACACTGGTAACAATATTTGAATGATTTCTGAAGGATCATGTGACACCGAAGAGCCGCGTAATGGCTGCTAAAAAATTTCAGCTTTACCATCACAGCAATAAATTACATTTAAAAAAACAATACAACAAACACATAAAAAAATTATTAGCCTTATTTTTAAGGCACTTTTTACACAAACGTCTTATAGAGAGAGAAAGAGAATTTTATATATAAACTGTTTAAAAACAGTAGAATATAAATAGAGTATAAATACATTTTATTAATACAAAATAATATTACTAATAAGCTTTGTTTATAAAGCACTTTGCACAAGCCTAGTATATATCTATGTGAGCTGTGAATAATTTTTACTAATATATATATATATATATAATAAAAATAATAATATGCTTTATTTATAAATATATATATACCACAGTTATCTTCATCGCTGCCATCTTCACAGTCTTTGATGTTGTCACACCTCCCTGAATTGGGCACACAGCGTCCATTTGTGCACCTGAACTGTGACCTAGTGCAAGTCTGTGCGCATGTGTCTAACTGTTCATCTGCTCCATCAGAGCAGTCAGGCTTGCCATCACAGACACTGCGGGAAGAAACGCAGCGTGCTGCTGCCACACAGTGGAAGGAGCCACCAGTGCAATTCAAACAGGAGATCTCATCACTGCTGTCTCCACAGTCCTCCACACCGTCACAGCGAAGATTCAGAGGCACACATCTGCGGTTATTACACATAAACTTCTCTATGCTACACTCTGGAAAACCTGCGAAACATGATAGTGAAAACAGCTGTTTAGTTCTGAGAGATTTTGAAAAGGACACAATTTGAGTAGCAGGAATAAACTACATGAGGCTTTATCAGAGAAACAGGATCAAATTCTCTATTAATTCTATCTGGCTGTACTACATTTGGTCAAATTGTATAAGTAGGTAAATATAGCCTAATCTGGGACATATTTTGCACTTTTGACATCACATGGCAACCTTGCAAGTATATAGTGATGTAAAGAGACTTGCTTGACGGAGCAAGAAATGCACACATCAGAGTTTTAATGTCAATATGGCAGAAGTAGACACCCCTATAAAATCAATGGGTTTGACAATTCCAGTAATTCCAGTGAAAACTAATTTTAATGCTGCGCCTTACAGTGAAATTCTTGAGAATTTCATGGTTCCAACAGGAGGGTTTGGGGAGGGTCATTTTCTATTCCAAAATGACAGCAAACAAAATGAAATTTTGACCCATTAAAAGTCGCCATATTTATTACCATCTTAACATTTTTACTTATTTTTAAGGGACAGACATTGACTAAATTTATATTTATATTAATTACATTTTTTGCACATTTTTTTTTTTTTCAGTAATGCCTAAACTAGGAATACAAAATGAGTAATGAATAACTGTAAATATAATAGAAGCAGTATAGCAAATTTACAGATATAGGCAAATATATATAGGGTCATTCCGCATGAAATCAACTACATTTCAGAAGCTTCCCCGGCTCAATTTTTTGATTTGGTTAATAATTTTTTCTGTAGAAAGATAAACATGTATAGTGATGAAAGCCAACATATTAAATGTCACTGATGTATATTTACGGAGTAATCCACTATTTTGTAGAGAGGGGTCAAAATGTCAATTTTCACCTGAGATTTGGAGCCAAACCACAGGAGGGTAAAAATGACAAGAAAATGAAAAGATGGCAGCATCATTATTTTATTTGTACACCGAGATTGGTAGGTCTATTAGTAATCTATGTTGCATTATATGCTAACGGTGACAGTTCAAATATGCAAAAAGCACTTGTGTTTTTTGCCTCAAGTTTTCATGCCTGTAACTCAAGAAGACATGTTAATATAACACAAAAACATAATATCCTTTTAGATTCTGGTTCTTAACAAGCTTTCCTTTTGGTATCTTCATTTTAAGGCCCTCCATGGTTCAGTCCCAGAGATATGGAGATCTTAATGAGGCTCCATGAGTAAACTGGTCACATTTTTAGAGGTCAAAAACCAAATGTGGGTCATTTTACAGACAGCTGATACTTTTTTCTAGTAATGTGACGTTCGACACCGTGGCTTCGAAGCTTATATATAAAAAAAAACGAAACATCTCAGTGAAGGATCTTGATTTGTTTTGCCATAACCACGTGACTGCTTTGTATTCAAATAACGCGAACGAACCCCTTGCGCAGGTTTCAAGTCATTAGGTGCGTTCGACTTCATGCAGCACTACGCAGACCGATCGGCGGCTGACTTGAAGCAGTGCATGCCGGTTAGAAATTTAGTCCGACTTGAACCGGCGCCGACGCCACGTCACTGTCACGTGTGGCATCAAAGTACCGCGATAGCGTTTCGAGAGCAGCATTTCATTCACTTCATCTGTGATAGAGTATGCAAACACCGCGTGAGCGTCACTAACTGGAGCAGAAATGTCCGGCTTGACGGCTCCGTTTTCAACTCCGCCCCCGACTGCAAGCGGCTACTCTCGTTGATCGCAGTCTGTAGACGTGCTTCAAGTCGAACGCACCTTTTCACTTTTTTGTTAAAATATTTACATGTATAATTTTGTGCATGTTCAGTTTGTATTAATCTCCACTTCACAAGCACTTCAAATTATTAATAATATTAATCAACTTAACAATATTCTTCATTTATTTTGATCATATATGATCATACACGCATACATGTTTATTTTTTCATAAATGTATTCACTGATTCATTTATTCATGCTTTGTGTAAGTACAATGACAATTTAATTTTTTTATTTCTTTATATGGTTTTCGTAGCACAGATGGATTTATTATATGGGACAGCTGGGACGCAAAGACACATTTTCCACCTTTGACCACAAGATGTCATTAGTGTGCAACGTGTTGAAGTGGTGCTATTATGCTTTTTCAACTTTAGTTAGTCTGTAATGTTGCTGTTTGAGCATAAAAAAGATCTGCAAAGTTACAAAGCTCAAAGTCCAATTCAAAAGGAGATATTTTATTTAACAGAAATCACTTTTCAAAAACTACAACGAACGACTTGTTTGGACTACAACGCATATTTTCCGGGATTTGTGATATCACAAATATCGACGAATGGGATGAGACCTGGTTGAGCCGCACTAGAGAAGGCAACGAGTGTTATCACTATGTCGGACTCAAGGCAGACGAACTAAGAGTGATTACATTCATCCGGGTTTAAATCGTGCTCAAATTGATTTGATTTTGACTCAATAGTTACACTGAAGCTCGCTATGGTAAGGGGCGTGACATTTCCCGACCAGCTGCTGAGTGCTGCCAATCAAAACACACACTGGCCCAGCTAACCAATCACAGCACATTTCGTATTTCAGAAGGCAGGCCTTCATTTGATACAGGAACTATTCAAGCCATTCATGCCAGACTGGGGAGAGAGGTGTTGTAATAATGTAAAATATGTGAAAAATAATGTGTTTTTCAAACAACCTAGTATGAGAGCCTGTTCTAGTACACCCCCAAAACAAAATCAAGACTTTGTAAAAGAGCATAATAGGAACCCTTTAAAAAGCTTCGAGTAATTAACCTTTTTACGATACAGTTGAGGGGAAAGCCTCGTGCTTCGAAATAAAGCTTCTTTTCACCATCACTACTTTTTTTCTTTTAAAGAGGAATATCTGATGAACATACAATGTTGAAACTAGAAATGTATCTTGTGATTTTCTATAACACAATTGCATAGAACATACCTGTCTGAGTGCTATAAATATTCTTTTTCTAAAGTTTGCATGCCTGCATCTCTAAAAGTATTCAAGACTTCTAGATTCTCATTCTTATTAAACTTTCCTTTTGAAATCTTAATATTAACAAAATGAAAAAAATTTTAACCAGGGTCCTCTAGTTGAGATGACACGGAATTACCCTATTTATATAGCCTTATATAGTGAATAACAATCCAAAGTGAAACCATTTTATATAATTACATAACATGTTAAGTTATACAATTAGGCATTTTATATGGGTTTCCTTATATATTATGTTTGTGAACACTTAAGAATGTTTTGCATTTATTTGACCTACACTGAGATCAGAATCAGATCTTCATCCAAATCCAATGAATAAGCAAAGATAATCCAGCTAAACTAATATTACCTTTATGATGGAATACGCAACAACATTATTAAGGGTTCACAAACTACCTAGCGTCACCGGTCTATTATCTCACGCGTGCACGTGGAAGCACCTTTGACACAATACAAAGAACGTGCAAAATGGATTTTAGTGACAATACATTTTAGTTCTTTTCATCCATGTTGAAAGTGCATGTGTTTGACAGTAATTTCGGAAGTAAGTATATAATATTCATACTGTACAGTGAAACTCGGAACATCAAGACTTTGACAGCTGCATGTGTCATTCGATCCAATCAGATGGCGTGACAGCGCAGCGTGCAGCGTGAGGTCCAATAGGAAAGTGTAAACTTTACCGATGCGTTCAGACACATGCATTTATTATTCTTTCCCACACAGATTTACAAACCATCCCTTACCTTCTGTTGAATGTAAACGTGACACACACGTCAACAGCAGTAGTAAAGCACCAAGGTGTTCCATGCCTTGCTCGGCGTCCTCTAAGGTGCACGCTTGTCGCGAGGCAATGACGTCATTTCCGCCCTACAGAGTATGTAATCACCCCCAAAATTAAAAAGCTGACTCCAGACAGTTTGGGATAACAAGCCACTCTTTGAAATGTATGAATGTCGTTGTATTATATAACAGAATATCAAACCAAATGGATAGCTATTTTAAAGATGACAATAGCTCACCTTTTAAGTAAAACATTTCACAAAAATAAATTTGTTTGGTTTTGAATTCTAAAACAATAGATATGCAGTTAAAAAGAAGACAAAGAGGTGTGAACCATGTTCATAATTGTGTGTGGACATGCAATGAACTATACCTTTGGTTAAACTCTGCTAGGAAACCTTTGTGAGCTTCATTCACTCATTCCACTCTCATCCTTTTATTGTCTCTTAGGCTGATGATACACTGGGCAACTTTTTGAGCAATGTTGCTGGGCAACTTTGGGAAATGTTGCCGTCAATGGGCAACCAGGTGAGACACAGCGCCCACGACCGATCTAAAATATCCAGATAGAAATATGTTACCCATTCTCAATGGAAAAGTGTCCAAGCAAAATTGCTCAAAAAGTTGCCCTGTGTATCATCAGTCTTATTGTCTCATCCTTCATTATTGCATTCGTATGTATGCATGCATATGTATGAACCTTTTCAATTTCCACAATACCCCCACCCCTGTTTTTTTGTATTTATTGACATTTCTATTGTGATCTATTCCTTTTTTTTTTTTTTTGCAGTGATGCCCCAATTATCTCATATTAAATACATGTTAATAATTATAGCCTATATGATATAAATCTTAATAAAGTATCCTGTCTTAACGTGTGGAGAACGGACTTTAATAGTCTATTAAAAATGAACTTAATCAAATTGTTAAAAGTAATTTAAACAGCAAAAAGCTAGAATTAAAAACCCGCAATAATAAAACGCTTTATTACAATGAACACAAATTGCAGATACATAAACTTATATCACATACTTTTTATAGCGAGCATTAGAACATGTTCTTTACTTTTTAAAGTGGTGAGGACAAAATTATTTCCCCACGATAAATGGCGCTCTGATCTATGGGCTACTGATGCTTTGTAAGGGGAAAATGCTATCAGACTGATCTCTTGTGCAATATGGAATTACGTATGTGCGTTGACCTATATATTACATGACTACCGACATTCCTACAGCCTTAACCCCCTTGAGTAACATAGATCCAGATGTTCAACCTATATGTTAAGCAGACAGGCAACACAAATACACCATTGACACTGGAAATGATTAATCTCCTTTTTCTTGGCAATTACACATCAGTGAAACAAAAGAAGCGTTACACAATTCCTGATGTTATGACTAGGGAAGATCGTGTCATTTTCCCTTTCTGCATTAAAATGCGCAGCACAAAAGTATTAACACGCTGATGACTGATGACACGCTGACATCTTTGCATCCATGCATTCTTTCACAGCAGCATTTGCTCGCCATAGTGCCGAGTGCAAGTTACAAAACTCAAGAGTTTTGTGTTTTGTAATGCGCCTCGGCGGCCAATAGACGCGCTCGCTGATGCACACGTGATGCTATTTTTACGTAACTCACGGACAAAACGACTGTATGTTCAGGACCGCGAGTCAAAATGCACTAAGCTAGTCTGCCAACCGCCAATAAACAGAAGAAGAAGAAGAAGAAGAAGAAGAAGAAGCAAAACGACGGTGTGTTCAGGACCGCCAGGCAAAATGCACTAAGCTAGTCTGCCAACCGCCAATAAACAGAAACAGAAGAAGAAGAAGAAGAAGAAGAAGAAGAAGACCGCGAGTCAATACGTGCTCATGTACCGAGAACTGTAAGAATGCTTTGACATTTTTTTATTTATTATTTTGGCGGCGTATCTGTGAATGTCACTCGCAAGCATGTCGTTGCGAAGACTAGACCAAGAATATGCTTTGGGGGAAAGGGGAAGGTTTTTTATAGCACCAGAAACAGAAGGCGACTGGGACGAGGAAGACCATGTTGATCACCGTCAACTAGTTTTATCGAAAGCTGATGCTTTAGCGTCGGAAAATCGTCTCAAAGAGGCTGTCGATATGTTTTCCATGGCTCTCCGATGTGGACCAGTCCGGCCGGACCAGCTGAGCAGTTTAGTCGGATGCGTTCTGCGCAACTTCAAGAAGAAATCAGAAGAGTCCTCAGCAAAAAGTGAGCCAAACTGGACACAGGATTGTGAATTTGACTGCCCTGGCTGCCATACTTTCTTAGCCGAGCCCGTGACGGTGACATGTGGACATACGTATTGTAGGAGATGTATACAACATAGCACTTTTTCCAAATGCAAACTGTGCAGTGAAGACATAAGGAGGAGGCCTGGGGATCCCCGACTGAATGTGATCCTATGTGGACTTTTAGAGAAGTGGTTCCCTGAAGACGTGAAGAGATCTAAATGTATAGGGGAAGCTGAAAGCCTGTTGAAGAGTAAACAGTACGACGATGCTATTGCACTAACGAGTCAGTTATTAGAATCTGGTAAGTTCACATTCTTGTCTGTGTCTAAAGATATTTACTAACCTGACAATAATGCCATGAGCGAGGTAACTAGGTCACAACACGTCTTATATTGTTTATTAAAAGGGTACAAGGGTGGACAGAGTTCCTGACCAACATTTGGATTGACAGTCGAAACTTATGTACAAGCCCCGCCCTCAGCGATCATGTAACTGGCGAGTGCCTGTATTACAAAACGCGCTCGCACGGCGCATGCGCACTCGGCACGCGTTGTGTAAGGCAGGTCGTGACACAGAGTGTTTTGTAATCTGAGGCAAACTGAGTTTGATAATAACAAGTAGAGCGGTATGTAATAGCCACAATGTTCAGGTGTTTGGTGTTTATTCAATAGAGAGATGCCTAAGGGGTGTCTAATGTTTTGTCCTGTTGCCTAAATACTAAAAATGCATTTGTTGCACTTGTTAAGCTATAGCTGGAATTTGAAAAGGCTGCAATGTCATATATATAGATATAGATAGATATAGATATAGATATAGATAGATAGATAGATAGATATAGATAGATCCAGAATTAGACCCCAGGCACAGAAAGCCCCATTTTTACCCATTGCATGTTGTTACTAGTATTATTATTGTTAAATCTAATACTTATTGTAATTCATGGGGCTATTATTCAATAATATCGAAAATTACATGTACATTTCAGACATTTTTAATTTTCATTAGAACGTATAGGCACATTGAGTGAAATAATTCAGTTTGATTTCATAGTGTTGCTATTATAACATATGTTTAATTAATTTAAATATGTAAATATTATTATGCCTGTATATAAGTTATAGAACAAATGTACCTTTCTGATGAATCTCTTTTACTGGGATTCTGCTTTGTCTGTTATCGGTTATTCAGTTATTTAACTAAATTGTCAAAGTACAATTTTAATAGACTAGTAGATTTTATATTTAAAAAAAAGATTATATTTTAAAATGTCACTTATACGTTCTATGAAAGTTTAGCCAAGGGGGCTTCTTGCCCCACGGTGTTTTATTTGTACTGTTGATTCATGAAAATCTATCACCATATCATCTTTGTTAAGTGGTTGACAGGAAATATTTGATGATGTTGATGAAGTTACATAACGGCTACATAATGTCAGAACCTTCCGGTCGTTCTACACAAAAATTGGGACACCTCCTCTTTGATAACCCTCTGACATATTGTATTCTTGATGCGTATCTTGATGAAAGTGTTGGTTCAGATCCATAAAGTCCCTGAACGTATCACAGAGAGTCAGTGTAATCAGAGTGCAGCAGTCTCATCTCTCCTGGTGTGTCCTCATTTGCCCTTGTGAAAAAAGGCAGTGCTGCTGCAGTGCCACATCCTCTCTCCCTTTATTCCTGTGGCATTTCAGTGCACAAATGTCTCTCCTTGATCTACTGATCTTACACATTTAATCTATGCCATCTGAAGTATTGTAATAATATCATAATGCTCGTCAGACAGACTTAAATAAGTGGTAGTTAGAGCTGTGCTTTTGCGTTTTGTCATGGTCTCTCACTGATTCTCTCTTTCTCTCAGACTCTAGTAATGTGTGGGTGCGGGTGTGCCATGCCGAGGCTCACAGAGGACTGAAGCAGTACCGTCAGGCTTTAGAAAACTGGGAGTCCTGCCTGATTGCTACCCCATCCCCAGAGGTACGTCGATGAATTTTCCTAACACGTACTGCCACAGATGACTAATTTACAGTACATCAGCATGCTTTTGCACAGATTTTAGTAGCTGGATTGTTGCTTTAAAAACAGGCGGCAAACTTAAGTTTCCAAATGTCATAGCCATAACTCAAAGGATAAATGCTTGTGTGTTCAAATAATATAAATGCTTGGCATTATATAATATTTAGATGTTTTTTTTTCTCAGTTACAATAATAGCTAGTTATACTGCAATAATGAACCTCTATAACGCCTATAAATTCATGTATACATATTTGTTGAACTCCTCTAGGACTCTTTACTTTTTATTTGCTTAAGGTTTTTAATGAAGTGAGACCAGATTGTTTTTTTAATGATTTGTACTTTATTGATTTACTTATTCACAAACAAGAAATAATATAAACAATCATGTAGTTAGACAATCAAATGGTAACAATATAAATATAAAAGAAAAAAAGGTGACTTGTTTTAGAAATTTCATCAGACAAATTTGAAGAAAAAAAAACCTTTTATGATTTTTTTCTTCATTGATATAGTTTATCTATTTATTTGCTATTTCTATTATTCACTTGTTGCTCGTTATGAATATAGCTGTGGTTATAAGCAATCACTCAATCAGTCATACACTTTTGCTTTAAAACAATGACAATAAGTGCAAAACATTACAGTATTTTTAATTACAATATCTATATTTCCCAAATAGAGAATGTTACTATGGTGACATATTTAATCAGCAGATTTCACAACAATAATGCTAATTATGTCACAGAAAAGGGCTATCCATATGATTTAGTCCTGCTTTTTTGTAAATTCTTGACCATGAATGAGTTTGAATGTTTTTCTTTTTCAGTACTGATGATTGCTATTCATTTGAAATGGGAATTTCAGCACCATCTTTTCTGACCTATCTATTTATTAAATTAGCTCAGTTTTTACTACATTTATTCTGGACTTGTGTTGATATCAGAAAACCCGTTGAGGGGATGTAGTTGTGTTAAACACATGATTAAGGTATAAAGCATGTTTGCCAAGCTGACAAATGAGATAAGGAGATACAGACAGGTAGGGATAAGGCAGAGATGTGGGTCACTCAAGTGTGTATTTATCTCAGAGTGTCTAGCTCTGTTATTAGCCTTGAGGCCATTAACATGACTAGACTCTCAGTCCCATTCAAGTCAGATTAACCCAAAAACAGCATCTGTGCTACTGGAAGCTAAATTCACTCTGATCTGTCTCTCTCTTGCAGGGATATTTCCGGAAAGCAAAAATTCTCCAAGAGATGGGTCATGTAGATGACTCTCTGCAGGTCTTCCTTCAGTGTTTGGCATTGGATGAAAACTTCCATCAGGCCAAACAAGAGGTGGAATTGGTGAGATTAATTTCTGCTTTTGTAGTTTAATTCAGTGGAAATGATAATAAAAATCGGACATTACATTACCAACTTGAATTTCAGTATCGATACTTCATTGATATTTTAGAAAACAAATAAACACCCTCAGATGACTGATGAAATAAGCTAGGGCATCATCTCAAATTTATATTATTTTATTCAATATAAAAAAATTAACTTAAATGATTTTAGCAAATGGCTGCAATATAACAAAGAGTGAAAAATTTAAGGGGGTCTGAATACTTTCCGTACCCACTGTATTAGTTATAAGTTATTATTATAAAGTTATATTTAATTTCTATTCATGTTTTATTTATATTTTATTTCATTTATAATTTGTCTAGTGGAAGTTGTAGAAGAGCAAACATTGCTTACAGCGTCATTAAGTTGTCTGTATTTTGCTACTTTGCTGCTTTGGCCATCTAATATGAGAGCATGTGGGTTTATCAGGTATTTTGTTTATTCAGGACTATATAAAGCCATTTGTTGGCACAGTAGGTATGGTATCACGATACTCCGTGTTGATTTATATTGTAGCTCAGAGGTCAGTGCACTGGAGACAGAACTGTTCTCTGTTCAAGATACAGTTTTAGTTATTTGTGTTCTTAAAGGTCAACTTATTGTAATGTGCTGTGGCAAAACTGCTGTTTCGTATCAGTTATGGACCATAATTTAATTATGTAAGATAATTATTACTGGTGAAGCCTTGTGACTTTCTGCCTAAGCCCACAGAAAGATGAAGAAAGTGCGCTGTGAGCGTTGCATAATGTGTATCTTTCAGAGTGTGTGTGTGTTTACAGAAGGCTAAAAAACACACTCCCTTATGTAATTAGGTGCTTTTCTTTGGCCTACATTAAGACTGAGAACTATTTTAAAGGAGAAATCATGATCTCTCAATGACATTAACAAAGTCTGGTGTCTTAAATAACAGTTCTGAGGCATAAACACTAGCTACAGGCGCCTAATTCTTGCGATCTATTTATCTTAATTTGAACGGAATGCAGCAAGATTAGTTGTGCACAACATAACGTTTTAATGGTTTGGCATCGTAAGATTTTTAAAATGTTTTTGAAAGAAGTTATGCTCATCAAGGCTGCATTTTTGATCAATAATAGACTACAGACAGTAATGTCAGAAATGTTGATATATGTAAAAATGTAATTTATTTCTGTGATGACAAAGCTGAATTTTCAGCTTCATTACTCCAGTCTTCAGTGTCAGATGATCCTTCAGACGCCATTATAATGAGCTGATTTGGTGCTCAAGAAACAATTCAAGAAAATTTTTTGTGGAAACTGTGATACATTTTTTTCCAGGAAATAGAACATTTAAAAACATTTATTTGAAATAGAATTTTTCATGCACCCTTGCTGAATAAAGTATTAATTCTTTTAAAAAAACTTTTGAATGGCACTGTATATAAGAACGTATATTCTTAGCTATATAGTCTTCTAAACCTCTGTTAAACTGCCTGTTTTTGTTCCATCTTTTTTGTTCTTCATCTTCAGATCTTGCATGACCTGTTGGCTCCGGCCTGTGATAATGTCAAGGTTGGTTTGAGAGAGACAACCCACAACACTTCCTCACACTTGCGCAGTAAAACCCTGGTATCCGAGGGCCAGGATCGAGACCAGCAGACCCAGTTGCAAGCCCAGCACCAGTCTGACACACAGGCAGCATCTCCCCACCAGCCCCCTACAACCTCAGAGGTTTGCTGGTCACCTTTAACACCTTGTATTTTAAATGAGCTTTAGAAATAGATCTCTAGTTGCCAGTGACATTAGCGGTTCTTAATACTTTAAAACCTCATTTTTCTATGTCTGCAGAAACCAGGTCGGTCTGAAAGTCTGGAGCGCTCCGGCCTGAGCAGAGCTCACTCCCTTCGTGCTCACGGGATAGCAGGAGCTGTAGAGGAGGGGCTTAAAAGAGTTAGCTCCGCCCCACAATTGGGTGACCCAGAAAAAGGCGCGCTGCTAAAGAGGAAGCTTTCTGTGTCTGAAGCAGGGCCTGGCGTTGCTTCCAGCCACAGCAGTAAATATAAAAAGCAAGTAGGTAAGTCGTCTCGCCTGATAAGAACGTGATGCCAACACAAGGTTGAAAAGCCACGCAAATACTGTATTGACTGCACATCTGAAAATTTTTATGACAGCCAAACTATAATGTAGCTGGTGGTTTTCCTAATATATTATACAGGGCATCCTTAGACTGATTACTCCACTTTCTGTTCAGGCAACCTAATGATCAGTCAGTGTTTAAAATATGTACATTTTCGAATTTGCCTTGCTTCCACTGGCACTGTGAGCAGAATGCATTACTATCATCAGCTGAAAATGTCTGCAGTTTGAGTTTGCCCTAAATAAAGTGGTGTCCTCATCTCTCCGCTCTTCAACCTTTCTCCTTCAGCGACTGCCAGTGCAGCTACTCCTGTGGTTACTGAGGAAACCAAGTCCCATCGAACCTTGCCAAAAGACCTGCTGGACCCAAATGATTTTGAATGCTCTCTCTGTATGAGGTGAGAGAAAAGTGTGTTTCTAGAGTCAAATCAACTAAAGGCCTAATAAAGAAGTAAAGGATGAAAGTACAATTAATCAGTGCACTGTTTCTCCCATATAAGCTTTAGAATAAATCATATAAAATAAAGATATCTCTTGCAGAGTTCTCAATTATTTTAAATGTATTTGCTTTTTTGATTTTAATTTGTTACTATTTTGTGTAATGTTAATATTTGATTGAATGTGTTTAATAGCAAAATAGTTTCTAAAAATATATATTTTATGAAAAAAACTTGATGTTTCTTTAAGAATTCTCAATTATTTTAAATTGATTTCATTTTTTTGTAAATTAATATTTTTAATGTTTA
The DNA here is from genome assembly GCF_001515625.1 of Sinocyclocheilus rhinocerous. Taxonomy (NCBI): domain Eukaryota; kingdom Metazoa; phylum Chordata; class Actinopteri; order Cypriniformes; family Cyprinidae; genus Sinocyclocheilus; species Sinocyclocheilus rhinocerous. The sequence continues at coordinate 562,965 of NW_015641805.1, read as the reverse complement.
AATATGTTTAAATGTTAATATTTTGTATAATGTCAAAATGTAACTTTTAAAAGGAATGTGTTTAATAGCAAGTTAGTTTCTGAAAAATAGTTTATTTATATTAATAGAGCCTGTAATGTTAACCTCGGAAAACAAAAAAGCCTGAAAGGTGAAAATACAGTTCACATGAAAGGTTCATACAGTATATGTGTCAGTGAAAGCGTGCTTGCTTTCACCCTGAAATGGAAAGCGTCAGTAACTGTTTAATATAGCTCAAGATCATCTCCTGTCTCTTTTCTAGATTATTTTACCAGCCTGTCATGACACCCTGTGGCCACACGTTCTGCAAAAACTGTCTGGAGCGCTGTCTAGACCACAATCCCGAGTGCCCTCTCTGCAAAGAAAGCCTAAAAGAGGTTTGTCTCGAAATCACAGACTGCATTTGCATGGCAAGCAACAATCAACTAATTATAGTAGCATTTAGGGCTCAACAAGGCTTTTTTTTTTATTAGGTTAATTTCATTATTGAAATAAATTATATAAAATCATAAAATTGTGTTGTATTTTGTTTTAATAAGTCCAATTTATTTAAGATTTAGCACCATCATTCTTATAGTCCATAAACATTTTTGCTAAAAATTACATATGTATTTTACAAAAATTACAATGATTGCATAGTATCCAAACATTACTGATTTCATTATAATGTTCATTTTAACTAATGCTTTCAAGACTATCACAAGTTTCACACTGACTTCACACCGTTCAGTGATCCTTATTGTTGTGCACTGGGAAGGCATTTTTTGTACATTTGTTTTCATATTGTCAGTTACATTTTAAATTATTTGAGCATTAGTAACCAATCCAATTCTTTCTGCATTTCTCTTCCTCCTCTGTTTGGTTCTTCATACAGTATCTTGCCTTCAGAAAGTACACAATCACACAAGTGCTGGATAACATCATTAAGCAGTATCTATTCAAGGAACATTCAGAAAGACTGAAGCTGCATACAGAGGAAACAAAAGAGCTCTCCGAGTAAGTTTGCACAACTGCTTCGTTTGTGGCTCATCCAATCAGATTCATCGTTTTGTTTTGAAGTGTTACATAATGTGCAGCTGCTTTTGCACTGAACTTAATATTCATTTGTTATGCATCATCTTTTGGTTTCCATCTATCCAGTTCCAAATAAAAGAGAAAACAAAAAAAAAGTAGTTTTATTTAATTCACTTAATTGTATCACATTGTGATTCATATTGTTACCATGATATAAAATTACTCGCACTGTAAAATTTCACATACTGTTTGCATAATTCTTTGTATCTAATCTGCCAAACGCACTCAGTCTGTTCTGTATGTTATTTGTCTTTCCCCAGTTTAACAAAGAATGTGCCCATCTTTGTTTGTACCATGGCCTACCCCACTGTGCCTTGCCCCCTTCATGTGTTTGAGCCACGATACCGTCTCATGATCCGACGCTGCATGGAAACCGGGACACGTCAGTTTGGCATGTGCATCAGCGACCCCCAGAAAGGGTAAGTGTGTGCTTATATGAGATCTCATGGGACCGTGAGCATTAAGTCTGTCGGATGGTGTAGCTGACTTTTATATTGTGATATATGAAGGTTTGTGGACTACGGCTGCATGCTCCAGATCCGCAGCGTGCATTTCCTCCCAGATGGGCGGTCTGTTGTGGATACAGTCGGAGGAAAGAGGTTTCGCGTCCTCTCACGTGGAATGAGAGATGGCTACTGTATCGCCAACATCGAGTATCTGGAGGATATGAAAGTACGCACTTCTCATGTTTTTTTTTTTATTACTGTAATGTAGAGGAATGCAGGAAAAGAATGTCTTATGTCTGTGATATTGTTGAGCATTCAGGGCAAAAAAAAAAAAAAAAAGGAAAATTACATTTGATTATTACAAAAAATAAAGCCAACTAATAGTGTTTTTGTTTTTTGCATTTATAGTTATAGACTTTATAAATGTTTTTGCTAAGAAAGTATGCACCTCTGATGGATTTTTAGATTAATGTAATGAAGAGGAATGCAGGAAAAGAATATCTAATGTCTATGTTATTGTTGAGCATTTAGGGTTCAACAATAAAAAAAAAATATTTAAATAAGGTAAATTATATTTTATTTAAATTTATTTAAATTTAGCACCTTAGTTTTCTAGGTATGAAAAAAGTATTTACATTTTTTATTATTAAAAAAATAAAGCCAAGTAATATTTATTTGTTTTTAATTTGTAGTTTTATTTATAGACTATATATATTAGTGCTGTCAAATGATTAATCGCGATTAATCATTTGACAGCACTAATATACATTTTTTCTAAGAAAATTGTTTTGCAGTTATAGTTATTGACTTTATAAACATTTTTGCTGAGAAATGATTCAAATTTTGCATCCTCTTTCATGGATTGAAAGACAAATACTGTACTGCAAACATTGTGTATCTGGAGGATATGAAAGATTTTTTTAGATTACTCTAATATAGAGGAATGCAGGAAAATATCTGTCTGTGTATAATTATGATAGCATTTAGGGCTCAAAATAAGGATAGGATTTTTAAATAAGGTAATTTTATTATTTTTATTATTTGATTTATTTCAATTTTAGCACCATAGTCGCTTGAATTTTTAAATTACTGTAATATAGCAGAATGCAGGAACAGAAATATCTTGATTGGAAACCACATGTCCTTCTACAGTGTATGTTGACCAGAATTTAAATTAAGCTTAAAGATACAGTATTTAAAAAGCTGGAGTATTGATCAGGTTTGTGCATTGTAGGTAAATGATGAGGAGGATTTGGAGAAGCTACAAGTGTTACATGATCAGGTGTATGACCAGGCCCGTAAATGGTTCCAGAACCTGGAGAACCGCTTCCGGAACCAGATCCTGCAGCATTTTGGGCCCATGCCAGAGAGAGAAGCTGACATCCAGGTATTTCCCGCTCTCTTAATCCCTACTACTGAGAGAAGGTCTGTCTCTCTTCTTTCTTTGCCCTACAGCAGGCTGGATGCGAGGAAGTAGGTCAAAGTGCATTAAGGGTTGCGTTTGCATAAGTGCTGTTACATCATAAATGTGTCAGAAAGAACGGAAGTGGATCTGGCAGCTCTCGCAAACGCGCGCACACTGTCTGGTAAACATATTAGCGTGTTGTCCCAAAGAGAGACGGCATGCTTTGAATAATAACGGAGGGAGGTTATGGTTGTGTAAGCTTCATGAACATAGCTGAGCCTTATATGGTCGATTTGAAGGGCCTCTCCTGTGATTTCTGAGTACAAATAGGATTTGTACAGATGTTCAAGCTAGTTTCGTCAGCATTTAGTTTAGCTCATCGTTTCTCTTTTACAAAAAGAAAGCATGATGATAAAGGGGTCATGTCATGAGGAATCTAAATTTCCTTGATCTTTTCAGATTAAAGAAAAGTTTGATGTTCTGTGTAACTCAGAACTTCCTCTTGAGTTGAAAAAGGGCTGTAAAACGTCACATCAGTAGTGTTCAGAAACTTGATCTGCCTGCTCATGTTGAGGTAAAAAGTTAAAAGCAGGACTGAATAATACCAAAACCAATTCTAGCCAATACCAATGAGTTGATAATTATTTGTATATAATTATTTGGTTTTTGTTATGTTATGGCTGATAACCGAAGAGCAGATATTCAAATTAAATAATATTTTGTCAAAATAAATAAAAAATAAAAAACTAAAATTAGAAGTTTTAAATGCTAGGCATCATAACATTTCAATGTACAGTATAAAAATGTAAATTAATTTTGAGATTAGCTAAATATTACATTTAATAGTGTTTTTAAATTGTTTAAAACATTTTTTTTAAGAAACTAACTTGAAGTGAGTATTAGATACAGTGTTATTATTTTTAGCCTAACTAAAACAGACTATTACAAATTTGTTCATTAATTAAAATAAGGCTGAAATAAAATGCAATATAAATATTAGATTTAAAAAAAATTTAAACTTAAAAAAATATTTAACAAAAATGACAAATGTTGCCTTGGCAACTAACGGAAATAAAATAATGTCAATAATAGTTGACACTAAAATGACTAAAACTAAAACTGAAATAAAAACAAATTAAAGCTAAGTAGAAATATTTTTTAAAAATATATATATAATAAAAATTACAAAAGCGCATAAAACTAAAATAAAAAAAAGATTTAAAAAAGCTCATTTAAAATAATTATAAAAACTATAAATAATACTAAAATAACACAAGACGGCAAAGGTAATCTAAATGTATAAATGAGGAAACAAGCAGCACAATTAAATATTCAATATCGGATGATATATCAACAGATCTCTAATATCAGCAGAGAACCGATACAGTACAGATATGTTATTCGTCTCTAGGATATGACTGAATGTGACTGTACTTATGTGTTAGTGAATTGGTACACTTTATTAGTACATGAGCTTACTAGACAATAACACTATTTCTTTATTTCTTTGTTTTCAAGGCCACACCTAATGGTCCAGCATGCTGTTGGTGGCTGCTAGCTGTTCTTCCTGTGGATCCACGTTACCAGCTGTCTGTTCTTTCCATGACAACACTAAAAGAGCGACTAGTCAAGATCCAGCACATCCTCACCTACCTGCAGACACTTTCCAGCGACTAGAGCTTCCACACAGAACTCTGCTTCCACCAGCTAATGTCTGTGTCCTTCTGCTGGCCAACATGCAAACACTCTATGGTGCTGACTGATGAAGAACTAATGAGAATTCAAGGAGACTCCACTGAAAGCCCGACACAGATTTCTGTCTGTGGGCTTAGATGTAATTCATGCCGAGAGAGTTATAAGAACAAAGTGTTTTTGTCGTTTCATAGCGATCTGTTCATCGCCATCGGACTTTTCTTTGTGCGGATCCCTGTAGTATTTGTTGTTGAACAGCCTGTCCGTTCTCATTTAGGAGAAACAATCTACTTAAACTCACATTTCCGTCTAATGCCCGTAGCCTCCATACAGTGCTTTGAGGGCAGAAATATTGCTGGAAAGCATTCCAACATATTCACGCCATGCTTTGTGTTTTGAAATGACAGGGAGCATCTGCAAAAACTAATCTTCAAGGTAGATTTTTGGGCACCAAGGTAGAAGGCAAGACCATTTTGAATATCTTTTCTTTTTCTCTTGCAAAAACAAAAGCAGAAATATCGCTTCCGAGCATCCAGCCAAGCTTTTGCACAAGAAGTCACTGTCGCACAACAGCTGAGTCGCCTAAGACAGAGAAAACTCTGACGATGCACTTATATTCATTTGTGTTACTTTTGCAGTAATGGACGTCAATGAAGCTTGCACTGTCCCGTCCTGTCTCAGAGATGGGCACGAGACTGTTTAGCATAGATTTATTTCTGCCGGGGAAATAATTAGGACTTCCAAATATCTCGATAGTTTCGTTTCAGACGTTATCATTCATTTGCTGTGGGTTTGCTTTGGTCAGTCAAAACAGCAAAATCAACGTGTCACCATATTGCAAGTGTCTCTGTTAGTTACAAGCTGCTCTTTGTCAAATTCTTTAGAAGTCATTTTTAAGAATGATGCTGAGATATTGATGTATTTTATTTGAGTAAACAAAGGGAAACTTGCAATATTTTGACAGATGTAGACAAGTAAAAAAAACAGACTATCGTTGACTGCAACCAGCACCATACTGAAAGGAGACCCAGCAAGCATTCTGCATCTTGACAGTTGAATGAATGCTAACTCACTAGCTCATACCTGTGTGGTGCTTGTTGTGTGCAGACTAACTTTTGCCTTATAATACCTTGTTGCATTCTGCTCCTACGGTATAATGCATCGGCTTGGGTTTTTGCATTGCTGTTGGCGGATAATTAATTCTGTGGTTTAATTTACTTAATTTGCCTCTTGGCCAAAATCCTTTAAGTGTGTAAAATATGTCAGATAACGGCTTTGTTGTATGTAAATCTTTTTGTTTTGAAAAATAATTTTTTTTTACAGCTCTGCTCAAATATTTAAGTTGTCAATTTTCAAATAAAATGCACATCTTTTTCCATTGTATCTGTGTTTATTGTATTATTATTATTATTATTATTATTATTATCATCATCATCTCTCCGTCCATTAAAAAAAAAACTCCAAATTTTCCAAAACAATTATTTTGTTGGGTTGCAAGATGCTGGAGCCTAATTTATTATTATTATTATTATTATTATCTATCTATTTTCCAAATCACTTGCAGGGAAAATTTATTATTATTATTATCATAATTATTAGATGAAAATAAAAATGATTATTCTTATTATTCATATAATATTAATACATTATTATTATTATCATTAATTTCCTTCTATTCTACTAACAATAATAAATTATTACATAAACCACTTGTCCTATGTATGGTCACAGGGATGCTGGAGCCTAATTTATTATTATATTATATTATTGTTGTTGTTGTTGTTGTTGTTGTTGTTGTTATTACTACTACTACTACTACTATTAGATAATAATAAAAACAAATAACATGTATTATTATTATTACATAATTAACATAACATTTATTATTGTCATCATCATCGTTACCTATATCCTCCACTAGGTCGCAGCAGCTGGTTGTGCAACAGCAGCATGTTTCATAACTGGCAGACTTGTTGTCCTGTTCTTACTACTTATTAGATAATCCATCATCCTGCATCGACCAACCAGAACATTCTCACAGTTTCAGACCTTTATTGGATACAAATAGATACTGTACATTTCTACATAAATATCCGCAGTTTATGCACAATGTATTTAACAAATTTGACTTGAGAGGTTTGACTGAGCTCTCAGGTACGAAAAAACATAAAACATCCAGCTATCGGAGAGACAGCATCATGACAAACTCTGAAAGAAAACAGAGGCAAAACTGGCAGTTAATGTAAGCTCATTGTCGTTATTTATTCGACTAGATTAGAAAGAGAAAGTGTAAAGATTTTCCCTGAAATGTCACTTGAGGGGTTCTGTACGAATCAACGGAATTCGTGTGAAAATGGAGCTTGAAGTTCACATATCTATCCAATTCTTGAAACACATTCGGCTTGTGTTCTCGAGCTCAAAGTTTTCCACCTTGGACTACTTTATCAAAGTTGGTTCACATACGTACAATATAACTGTTAGAGATTAAAGATGAAGATGGCGGGAATTGTTACCTGAGTAAGGTAGGCAGACGCGTTTGTTGTTGTGTTGTGATTAACAAGCCAAGAAGCTCCTTCGTTTTTATAACTCATTATAATTAAAAATCAAGTAAATAAAAAGGTTGCAAGGGGTGTCTGTTACTCCACAGTTGAGGTGAATGTACTCTGTGGGAGTAGTGATATTAGGCCTATATAATATATGTGTACAGTATAACACGTTATTGTATGGTTGTTTGTTGTTTTGGGGCACTAACTATGGTAAATATCTTAATGACTAACCTAGCAACTGTGGTTAACATAATACTTTTTGTGTATTTGAAAAGGAAAGGGAAAGGGGTTAGGTATATGGACAGCTCATGGTTAAAACAGTATAGCAGTTACCCCTTGACCAAAATTAACCTGGTTTTAAAAGTGAGGTGCAATTATAAAAATGTCATTCTGAGGACATGTGAATTTGGTTGAATATGAAAAATTTAGTCAGTCCACCTTTAGTACAAGATTGGTCTCGGTTTGTTCAAATGGGGAAAACCTCAGCTTTAAACCTCTTTTTAACCCTCCAGGCTACACAAATTACCCATATATCCTCAGAAAAGCAGGTCCCAAGAGCCATATTTCAAGTGAAAAGAGGGCTGCTGCTGTTTCATATGCTGGCCACTAGACAGCGCTCTAAAGTTTTGTTATTGTCTTAAAGGGTTAGTTCACCCAAAAATGAAAATTAGCCTATGAATTACTCACCCTCAAGGCATCCTAGGTGTATATGACTTTCTTCTTTCAGACGAATCTCGTCAGAGTTATATTTATATTATGTTATATGTTTTTGTAAGAAAAATAACCATATTTAAAATGTAATAATCACTTTAATCTAGCTGGCGCCAACAGTTGTACACGGAAGCAGTTCCAGGCTGATGATGTAAGATGTCGACGTTGCGCATGTGCCGGTGAGTCTCATGAAAACCAACGTTTGTTAACAGGAGCAAAGGAAGCAAAGTTTCTTCTGACATTCTTCTTTACAAATCCTCATTGTGTACTTCTAATTCGTGACCGTTGTTTTGTTTTGATCTCTCTGCTGCGCTTCCGCTTTCGTCACTTCTGAGCGGCGCATGTGCAACACCGACCTCATACGTCATCCGCCCGGAGCTGCTTCCGTGTACAACAG
>NW_015641805.1:537301-550387 GCF_001515625.1 Sinocyclocheilus rhinocerous | reverse complement strand
TGCCATTAAACGGCTTGAAAGATCAAAGACAATTTTTAATATAACTGGATTCGTCTGAAAGAAGAAAGTCATATACACCTAGGATGCCTTGAGGGTGAGTAATTTATGGGCTAATTTTCATTTTTGGGTGAACTAACCCTTTAAGTGACTTGTTGTACACAAGTTAAATGGTTATTGTTTTGCATTTGTTACGATACAAGTTCCAGCTTTTTGTTTGTTTACTGCTCAGTGATTTGAGTTTGAACTTGTGCTATGATCTATTCAGCTCAACAGAATAGTGCATTCAAAAAGGATGCTGCCTTCCTTACCATCAAAGTCCACGTTCCCATCTCCATTGAGGTCAATGTCTGTCAGAATTTCTTCCAGTTCTCCCTTCTTCAGTTTCTCCCCGAGCAGCGTCTTTGTGGACTCCTTCAGCTCCTCAAAGGTGATCCGTCCATCACCGTCACAGTCAAACTAAGAGAGGCAGAGAGGAATGCAGAGTTTTATGAAGAGGTAATATTATTTATGGGTTGGAAAAAGATGCAAGGTAATGATGTTTTGATGTTTGTGGCGTTTTGTTCTCTATTTAATGTACACTTTAAAGTGAGCTCCCTTTGAAGGGAACTTTAGAGTGCATACTCACCTGTTTGAAAGCACAGTGCAGCTCCCTTAGACCCACCATATGAGCGGTTTCAGCCAGCATTCTGGGCCCCATTAATTCACAGAAATCATCAAAGTCCACATGGCCTCCCCCTATAACCACAAACACACCACATAGACATTTATCTTTACTTTTAAACTGACTTACACTGCTGTTCAGAAGTTTGGGGTTGGTTAGATATTTTTATGTTTGTCTCTTATGTTCATCAAGTCTGCATTTATTTGATCAAAAATACAGTAAAAACAGAAATTTTGTGAAATATTATTCCAATTTAAAATAGATCCTTCAGAAATCATTCTAATATGCTGATTTTCTGTTCAAGAAACATTTTTATTATTATCAATATTGAAAACATTTGTGCTGTTTAATATTTTTGTAGAAACACTGATACAGTTTTTTCAGTATTCTTTGATTAATAGAAAGTTCAAACGAACAGCATTTATTTGAAATTGAAAACTTTTGTCTTTACTGTCACTTTTGATCCGTTTAATGCATCCTTGCTGAGTAAAAGTATTAAAACTTCTAAAAAGAGCTTACTGACCCCAAACACACACACACATATACTTGCATTTGTGGTTTATGGGGACTCTCCATAGGCGTAATGTTTTTTATACTGTACAAACTGTATTTTCTATCGCCCTACACCAACCCTACACTTAAACCTACCCCTCACAGAAAACTACTTGCAATTTTTGAATTTCATAAAACAGCGTTTTATATGTTTTTTAAGCCTTTTGTTTTACGGAGCTTTATATTTTTGTGTAAACCATGATGCATTTTAATTTCCAGGACTCTTTGATGAATAGAAAGTTGAAAAGAACAGCATTTATTTGAAATAGAAATCGTTTGTAACATTATAAATGTCTTTACTGTTACTTTTGATCAGTTTAATGCATCTTTGCTGAACAAAAGTATTTATTTCTTACTGACTCCAAACAGAAAGGTGCTGTTAAATACTAAAACCTGAAGATACTCACAATATGAAGAGGAGAGGGTGATGTCACCAGCCCGTGGAAGGAAATGACATAATCAATGGTGACGTCACCGAGACTCGCCCACCAGCGAGCAACACAGAGTTCCAAAGTCCGACCAGGCTGAAAAAGACACACACAGATGAACATGTGACCTGACAGACACAGAAAAACTAGGATTGAATCACATGTGTAAAATAACCACAGAAATAAATATATGAGAGTATGCGTATTTTGTACCAGCACAGGAAAAGCCTCCGTGAGTGAGCCTTTCTCCAGCAGAGATGAGAACTTATAAAACTCATTGGCTCGATACGCTCGCTGCTTCACCAGATGAACTGCATGCAGGACGAACTTTGACGACACATCTCCAGAGTGAGACGTTAATGAGATTTCTGAAAGAGACACGGATGCACTGAATAATTAGATCATAGATCTATGTCTGCACAAAACTGCAGTGATGCATCATTCATTCACACAAATATTACCTGCCCATGATGCTCCATGAGGGACGGTAATGAAATGGCGCCGGATTTGTCCTGGTCTGAAGTGGGCGTCTGTGAACGTGATCTCTTGACTGCGACTATCAGCTACTCTATAAGACACAAACACATGTCACACACCAGCAGAAACACAGATGCTAGCGGAAGAGATCAGTTGGACGTACTTCGCAGGGATTATAACCGTTATAGGAACTCTGAAGAGAGGACCGGCGCTGAGAGCGGACGTGTCGTATCCACACACCTGGAAAACACACACACACACACACACACATTTGCATTTGTGGTTTACGGGGACTCTCCATAGGCGTAATGGTTTTTATACTGTACAAACTGTATTTTCTATCGCCCTACACCAACCCTACACTTAAACCTACCCCTCACAGAAAACTACTTGCAATTTTTGAATTTCATAAAACAGCGTTTTATATGTTTTTTAAGCCTTTTGTTTTACGGAGACACAGGAAGTGTCCTCATAAACCATGTTTACGTTGTAGTACCCATGTCATTATACACATTTGTGTCCTCATAAACCATATATACCAGTACACACACACTCACATTTCATTTTTATCTGCTGAATGATCTCAATCAGTTCCATCTCTGTTGGCATGTATCCCATGGTTCTCATGCAGTCTGCGACATCTTTGTAGTGCAAATACCCGTCCTGGTCATAGTCAAACTCTTTAAATGCCACATGCAGCTCTGAAAGGAAAAGAAATGTAGTCACATTTAATCACGCTGCCAACTTTTCTTCAAATTGCAGTATATAGTATTTGGCTTAGGTATTACTCTGAATGGAGAATGTTTTGTGGGTTTTGTGTTTGTTTTTGTGTGTGTGTGTGTGTGTGTGTGTGTGTGTGTGTGTGTGTATATATATATATATATATATATATGGGGATTTTGTCCCACATTAGTAGTCTTAGCCTTCTTAGATCCAAATTGTATTTATTTTTTATTAGTTTAGTATTTAAAATGTATTATTTTTATTGTGTTCTGTTGTTAATTATAATGTGCTACTCCTTTTTAATTTACATGTTTATTTAATCTTAATGAAATTACAAAATCACACAGATCAGGGTTTAAACTGACTTTAGACACATTTCTGTAACAGGGTAGCTAAAATTACAAATCTTGTATACAGTAAAATCTTTCAGGAAACAAAAACTTTACAATATGATTACATTAGGACATTTACATGCCACATACTGTACCAGTTTTATAATCTATAGGGCCGTGCAGCTTAAGCGGGTATAGGACCACCAGCACAGGCTGACTCACTGCTCTGGTATTATTAATGCTGCTTACGCCTTCATCCTCTGTACGCCATTCACCATTCATGACAATACCAATCCATTTTTAATCAAATTTATTTGTGTCAGATGTTATTGAATCTTGTCGGTTATTTATCTTATGCTGAATGTGTTGTAGCAATTGTATTGTGTCTGTCTAGGTGCTGTGCACTGGCTTGGATATTAAATATCCATGTTCTGTACATACCATCTAGTTCCTCTGGCAGTAAATCTCTGTCCTGGTGAAAGTAAATGGGAGAGAGAGCGAGAGAGAGGTAGAAGGACAAGAGAGATGAGAGAGCAAAATGACAATGAGGAAAAAAAAATCGTGACACAAAAACAGCTAAATATGGAAATTATTACAGCATGAGAGCTGAACGTCCTTAGAGACATCGCCCATTTTTAATCACTAATAACTGAGGTTTATGTTAGCACGCTTATCAAAGCTGCTCAGTGGCACAATGACGCATAGAGTGGGGTGGGGGGGGATTGTATAATTGGATTATACCATAACATGCCCTACAATGCCTCACGTCAACGCTCATACAAACAAAAAACGGCAGAGAGATTCAGGGGAAAAAATTAACTAAGGGGCAATGTGTATTAAAGGAAAAAGAGAAAGAACGTTTAGGAGAGAAACGGTTTAAAAACTATATTATTGCTGTATTTCGTAAATAATATCCTCGAATGCAGGTTTATTTAGATTCATGCACATATGCTTTAATATGTTAAAATCATACAAATACACATACATATACACTATACAAATAAAGTTGACTTGAATGTTTGACTTGATTACAAACAAATATGCAGTATCTGCTAGCACTTTCAGAAAATAGATTCATATAAGGCATAAACATACATATGCATGCATGTTTATTAACGTTTTTTTTTTCTTCGTGTAACATTTTTTTTAAGCAAACCCGTCCTGTAGCTTCACTGTATATTGAAAAACAGATTTTGCACAGTCTTTGACATTAAAATAATTTATTGAAAAAATGTTGACCCAATTGCTTCATGAAATGAAATTTCAAGCAATTTGAAATTTCAGTTTTAAGCAGGTTTTCTGAATGCTCTTCTGTCTTACAAATCCAATGTTTTTGTTCTCGTAGTAAAAAAAAAAAAAAACATAGGTCCAAATTAACCTAGCATGAAAGTTACCTAAAATAAATCTGTCTGGTTCACATCTTAAAATGGTGATTTTGCCCTGTCCCACATGTTGCTTGGGTCCCCTGCAGTCTTGGCTTTCTTAACTGTATCTAAATTGTATTTATTATTTATCAGTTTAGTATTTCACATGTTATTTTATTATCTTTCCTGCCTTCCATATAGCCCATTAAACAGCTACCCCAAACTCATACTATTGGTTGAGCCAGTGTTTCTGTGTCAGATTGATCTGGATTTTTAATCAAATCATCTTAATATTTTGATAGCACCATAAATAATCTTTAAATTGCTTACTTTCTACATATAAAGTATTTAGCATTAAAACAAATGACACACATCAACTTTAATTTCACCTAACGACACTGTTCCTGCGCTTGGCTAACTAGATAACCTTGTAACTGTGATGCTAATCCAATGTGGCATGGGTATGTATATTAAAACTTTTACTAATTGATTTGTAAAGCTGGTGCCCAAAGGCATCGCTGTCTTTCAAATGTTTCATTCGCTGCATTCACTGGACTTTTGACCTCCAAATTCCCTAAAAACACATATTTATTATTAAAAATAATGCATTACTCATAGACTTCTCTGACAGAGGTAGCGGTTATGCAACTTGGTGTGTTGCTTCAGGCTATTTATCCTCGGATATATGCTAATAGGGTCCCTTGTCTATCTGTTTTTCTTTCATTCATCCCTCCAATCCTGCTGAGCAGAAGCCATGGAGCTTTAGGCTATGCATACATTGGTATATTCTCCATATAGAGAATATATAGGTTTGTCTCTTAGACTCTATCCATTATCTCTCTCTTACTGTTCTGCAGCCTCTCTGTCTTCTGGCTTTCACTGGCTCTCTCTGATCTCCAGACGTACTCTTGAAAATATAATCAAGCGCCTCTGAGTTTAAATGACTATGATTTAGTAAATCGTGACAGATTTATTGCGTCAGTTTTAAAAGGAGAAGCAAGATGCTAGCTTAGGTCTGAGCTTCAGTGTACCAAAATAATTTGGCTTGGCACTTGTTACTGACCTGATTGAGGAGGAAGGTAGTGTGTTGACAGGCGGCAATATTTTCTCCGCAGACGTATCAGATTATGAACCTGACTTCATGCTAAATAAAGACGCATTGATGTGCCATCCTGGATATATCGGTTTAAATAATAAAAATAAGTCAAACAAACTAGCTAGACGGCTATAAAAAAGTCCATGTGTCTAAAAACACCTTAAACCATTCTAAGCTAGTTAGCTGGTTTTAGTTGATCTCTCAGGCTGGTTTTAGACACTTTTCAACCTGGTCAGTCTGGGAGACCAACACACATTAAATCAGCTAAACACCAGCTTGGCCAAGATAGGAGACCATCTTAAGCCAGCTAAGACCTGTTTAGGATGGACTGATTTATTTATTTTTTTTTCAGTAATATGGTGATAATATGGTGCAGTGATGGTATCAAATGATAATACCATGATGCTGAATCAGTGTTGTTGTAAACTAAAAATTATTAAAAATAGTTTTCAATAACTGAAATAAAGCTGATATAAAATAAAATATTAGATATTATATTTCAATATATTATAATTTAATATATTATAAATATTAGATGAAAAACTGAAACATAAATGAAAATTAGAGATGCCGGCTTGGCAAGAACTGAAATGTGTTTAAGTTTTTAAAATTAGTAACATTTAAAAAAATAAGTAAACAAATGAAAGCTAAATAGAAAAATAGAAAAATAATAATGACAAAAACACAAAGTTACTAAAATTTAAACTAAAATGAAACGTTAAAATATATATTTTTTAAATCTGATTTAAAATATATTAAATATATTCTAATACTATAATGTAAGGTTCATTGACATATTTAAATGTTGCTCAAAGGTACGTTGAGGAATAGTATGGTATTACCGTAGTATCTTCTGGTTTCTATTTTTATTCATTTTGTAATCACCTGTCTAACCAAATTGTAATCATTTAAATGAAGATCACTCGACAAAACCAGCAAGAATCCATCTAGAGATCTGCTAAGTTTACCTGTCCAAAGAGAGCATTGAGGTACTGTGTATAAGCCGCAGCAATAGCAGAATTCTGGCTGAAGGATCTACTGCCGCGGCGTCCTTGGCTGTCAGATGAGCCCCCGTGACCTGAGTTCTTCGAGTCTTTGGAGGAGTTACGAAGAGCAGAGCGTGGAGGATGAGCGTCTGATGTGGACGGAGGACGAGAGGAGCTGCTAAAGGAAGAGAAGAGCTGTAGTGACCACACCGCACATCACTGCAACCAATGTAAGTATTGATTTAGAGCCACCCGTACCTTTCTTTTGAAGATGTTTTACTCCTCTGAGACATGCTAGTAGATAACGACAAGAAAAAAAAGATTTTAGATGTTACTTATGTTGTTCTTTCTCAACTCGTATGCCAGTTTGTCCACATTGACATTGTAGTTACACAATTCTTCATGTAACATTCATGCAACCATGCCCATTCCATTGACGCTGACATGTATAAAACATAACATTACTTTCCAGCCAAATTACTGCAACCTGTTTTACCCTAGTTTTCAGTGATTGGGCAGAGGCCTGATTCCAGTTGAGAAAATGCCCGGTGGGTCACTTCCTGGCATTATAATAGTCAGAAAGGTCATAGGCTGGAATTACAATGACCATTCCAAATGGCAGCTGTTTGATGCTATCGTTTTCCCTTTGTAGACAGACTTCTGTTTGAAGAGAAGGACACACGGCATAATCAAACGCACACTAGCGGCAGATCCAAGAGGACGGACTGTTCCTCCGAGCGCTGAATTAGATTACAATGGAGGCCGACAGGCACACAGACAGCCTATAAATTACAATCAACAGTTTAATATGCCCAAGCAAAGCAGCGAACCTCTGTCTGTCCTCTGCCCATCAAACAAGTCATTAGAACCGAAATTGTCAATGGCTCCGTACAAGCAACAAGCATGAATTCAAAATGAGCAAATCGTTCACGCAAAAACATTTATTTCTTAATGCCTTGGTGTTTGGATTCTCTGTAAATCTGTTGTGCTCCATTCATTGGTTTGGGAAAAAAAGCTCAAACAGAAAAGAAAATACCGAAAGAAATCTCTTTAACGTCTTAATAGTTTCTCTTAGACTGTAACAATATTAAATGAATAGCAAAGTGCGAATTTTGCTTCAAATTTCAGATTAGTCCATGATCTCAAATCAGTCCAAAGCCAAATTATGCTCAACAGTGTTATCCACAGAGTGCAAAAATCACAAACCAGAAGTAAAAATCAATTTTTCCAATAAATTTTCTCCATAGGGGAACTGAACTCTATAATTCCCGCCTATTCACATGAAGCACTGTGAATGACAAGTCAGTCTTCCTACACTCGCAAACGATATATATTTGTGTATATGCATATTTGTATATATGTATATTCTAGAATAAACGTCAAAATATGTTGTTTCTATACAAATAATCAACTTCAGGGGAACCTAAGGGGGGCGGGGGGGATTGGTTAGGACGATTCAAGGGCCCGCTGAGGAGGGGCCCTGAACGGGATTTCTACCGAGGGGGACCATTCACAATGCTTTGTGCGATTGTAGTTCTTTCCTTTCTTTAACCTTTGAACTCAAGGTCTTCAAGTATCATTACAAGTGTAGTGAAAATGGCCTCTGTGAACTTCAGTATTTATATAACCGCAGCAATTGCATTGTTCATCTTGTTGCTTCAGTCATTGTTTTTTACAACATTGACAATTTTTTCTTAGCAGTAGCTTTAAATTAATATAGACTACAGATAAAATATACAATAATGTAATTTAAATCAATATCTCATGTCCACATATTTATTTATTTGATTGTAATGTATCTTAAAAGAGATAACTGAGGTTTTTTTTGTTTGTTTTTTTGGAAACGAACCCTCTGCGTTGATTCTAATTATATTTGTGGTGTATTTAAAAGGGTGGCTTTGATAAATCAGTATGTTGGCTCAATAAATTAAATCTGAAAAAAATGTAGTTAAATAAAAGCTTGCTTTAGAAAATTTCTAATGACTTGTGAGTCTTCACACAGTCACAGCAAACTGATTATGCATATTTCAAATGAGATGAAACATACTAAAAGACTCCGTCTGCTCTGGGTAATTTGGTGAATTTATTTCAGCGCACTAGTGACTCTCACCGAGAGGAAAAACCTGCTTCACTAATCTGCAAGAGTTATTAAACTAAGTGACCAATTGCTGTCAATCAGCACGTTGACACAAGCAATTTCAGCTCCTAATTCCTCTAATTGGAATAATTTAACAGAGGAGTGTGGGGATAATTATGAAACAAACTGATAGAATCGTCTAAGAGAGCCAAAGCTGTGCTGGGGCAAAGAAGACGAGGCTGCTCCATTTCCCCCCTAATTACGATAAGATACCAAACCTTTTTGATGCAAGTTTTGATACACAGAAAGTAATTACTTCTAAAATTACATATGAGATGATTGGTTTGCTAGAATGCTGAAAACGGTGACATTCCTCCACCTATTTCTTCCCCCCCCCCAAAGTTCATGAAGTAAAGTTTTATATGGCAGCCACCTTTCAGAGCTGGCCTTCCAAAAATGACTGCATCTGACAGATGCAGATTAGATTGAAATGCTGAAAACGGTGACATTCCTCCACCTATTTCTTCCCCCCCCCAAAGTTCATGAAGTAAAGTTTTATATGGCAGCCACCTTTCAGAGCTGGCCTTCCAAAAATGACTGCATCTGACAGATGCAGATTAGATTGAACGTGGACCTTCAGAGATAGAACTCTTTAGCACCTTGAAAGACTCAATCACATTGAGATATCTGTCCAAGCCAAGGGCATCAGATACAGGCTTTCAAATGGGTTTGTCTTACTGTTTGACAGGTGAATGCTGAATAGAATCATTAGGACAGACTTTTTATTAAACTGTCGCTGGTGTTAGAACTTTGATAAACTTTTAACTTTGTCAAAAATCAACTTGATTTCAGTTATTTGTATAATACTTTTCACAATATATTGTTTCTAAGCAGCCAGTTGCAAGGAAAACACCCTAAGAAGTTAAAACCGATATGGAGAAACTCAGCTCATCTACTACATTATAAACTATATTATATATATACTGTATATATTGTTTTGGATATGAAAAAATTATCAGTGTGCATCATTATTATTTTTTAATTCATGTTCCCTTGTAATCTTTAATCAAAATGACTTCCCCTCCCACTGAAATGACTTCTCGCCTCTTCTCTGATGACGTGTTTTCCAGGCATGAGGGAGGAACAACTTGTCAATTGTCGCATGAGATTGCAGCAATTAGAAAACAACAACGATCTAATCCGTTCCCGATGGACAAAATTAAATCCCGCTCTACCTGCTTTCTTTTCCTTTCCGCTCTTTTTCTCGTTCGAGAAGCCATGTCACTCGATTAGCCTATACATCACAATAAGAAAGACAATACTATTGCAACTTCCATTTCATGGTGACATATTACTTGTTTTATTTTTTTACTCTAGGGTGGAAACATGCTTGCATAGATATGTCAGAAGTTGAAACACATATGTTGGATGGTGTAACTGAGATTATTTGTGTGGTCAGGTTTTGTTTACATTATGGGGACCAAATGTAGGATAGTAAAACCTTAAGGAAATGGCTTGATAAACATACTAAATGTCATCATGAATATATAAAAATGCAAAAATTGTAGATTAAGGTTTAGACTTTCGAGTTAAAGCATATGAAATTAGCTCAGTGTAAAAACATTCAAAGTAAATTTAAAGTCCCTAAAAAACTACTGTTTACAGTAATATTTAAAAGTCTGGGGTCCTGTGATGGTAAAGATGAATTTTCAGCATCATTACTCCAGTTTTCAGTGTCACATGATCCTTCAGAAAAATGATTCTAATATGCTGATATAGTACTTTAGAAACATTTCTTAGTATTGTCCTGCTTAATATTTTGTGGTACATTTCTTCAGGATTCTTCGATAAATACAAAGGTAAAAAATAAAACAGCATTTATCTGAAATAAAAATTGTCTTTACAGTCACTTTTGATCAGTTTAATGCGTCCTTACTGAAAAGGAAAATTTTCAAATTTCATTTGAATAGCATATGTTTGTGTGCTAAGGATGTACAGTATAAAGCAGTTATTTAAAGCCCCTTGTTCACTACAGTAATTCTGCCTTGTTTTGTGATCTTCTCGTGAGATCCATCACGGGGCCTTTGGCACTAGATCAATCACAGATTGCAAGAACTTTCCTGGGTTACATCTGAAAACAAGCCACAGAACAATACCCATGGAACGCTCAAACTGGCGCGATCGATCCCCATTACTGATTTTGTGTCATGGTGCCGAAATGAGGCTGGCCCCCTCCTTTGCTATTACGGCCACGCAGCGATGGGATTTATCTTGCTCGGCCTGGCAGCCCCTGACAATCCACTATCAGCTGCTGCATTTAGAGTAGCTGCTGTTTACATCTAGACAAACTTTACATCTGACTGCCTGCCTTCAAAGGCTCATCACTCCTCTGTGGCTGTCATTCATGTCCTCAACATAACTGTAATTATTTCCCGCGTATGTTTCAGTAATTACAGTCTGACTCCTTCCCTTCTGTCAGTTTCTGAACTAATACAGCAAAGCTTTTGAAAAAGATTGCCGCTATGACTGTCACCATGTGCCTGATATGTTACTGTTGAACATGCTTTGTTGTTAGTGAGGTTTGAAGTAAATTAGGCCCGTTTGCTACCACGAAAGAGCTTCTATAGCGAGTTGAAAGAGTTTATGCAAGATGCCTCTAATATCTTACTACATTGTTTTTTAGCTTACCTTCAGAATGAGAAGAGAAAAATGTACAATCCAGAACCACTCGAGTCGATCTTTTTAAAATCAATTCCTTCTCCTCTGAGAGAATGTGTGGATTGACTGTAGAAAATGACCCTTCACCCTCCTTTGATAATCTGTGTAGATGATAATCTGTCTAAATATGTTTGGATTAGCATGTGAGATGAGCATGTTGATGATGTGTTTGGTTTAAGCCATGCAAGTGTTCCTGTGAATGTGACTGTCTGGAACAGACAGATTGCTCTGCACAATGTAAAACATTTCTATCTACTTCAACTTAATAACTTAATTTCAGTTGCTGCCTTAAATGCTTAAGTACTCAAACTGGCTGTATCATTTCAACTTGCATTATATAAAACTGACTTAAAAAATTAGGCTGAATCCCGCATAACCTAAAAAAAGAATTTGAAATTGGTTAAATTAACTTGAGGAGTTAAAGTGATGGGGAAAAAACGTATGTTACTTAACTTAGATCTATTGTTTTTTTCATGCATTGAACAGATATCAGTATGGTTATAAAACTACTGGGGCTAGTTGTCACAAGTACTTCAAAAGTCTAAAGGCATAAATGTGTTTTCTTTAGCCAGTGTTATTTTAGTATTATTTATAAACTATTAGCATATTTATTAATATTCTAAATGAGCTTTTATTTATATTTGCAGTTTTCAGTTTATTTTAAGTTTAAAGGTCCCCTGAAATGCTTAGAAACAGGCAGCGTTACTCTATGTGTTGACGTCATTTTAACTGAAACAGGAAGACAGGGCGAGACTTATCAAGCAGCCCCGCCCCTTTTTAAAATAGCCAATAGCGTTCGTTTATATCACAGCTTGGGCTAGAGCCATTCAGAGCAGAGTTGCCAAATCCGCCTATTATATGCGACTTTGGGCTTCTTTTTTTTGTAAAGTTGCAAAAAATCACTGGTCGCGGTTGCGGTTTTTTGGGCTTATTTTAAAAAATATGGTTGCTTGTTAGGAAAACCTGACAAGCAACTTCGTTTCTTTTCATTTATGTTCACTGTATTCTCCAATGCATTGATTGACACTCTGTCTGCTCACAGTTAATAGCCAATCAGTGCAAAAATATAAGTGCTGAAGCATAATTTGTCAAATATCCCGCCCCCTCCGCACGATGAGGGATTGAAGAAAATTCACGTTCAAGAAGAAGGCGCGTGACGCTGTAATCCAAGCCATGATAGTAGTAGACGTAGAGGAGTGGGATGACTTTTTTCCTTTATACGGTAGCCGAATTTTTTATTTTTACAATGTTTTTGTAATGTATTAATTATCACGGGCTGTAAAAACAAAAAACAAGTAGGCCTATACTAATACTAAAAGTAGATTTGGTTCGAATTAGCCAATATTTTAGTAGGCTATAAATATGTGTTACAGCTCCCCTTTGAAGCTCTTGTGTTTTTCTCCTTTTCCATCTGTCCAATCCTATTCTGCTCACAGGTGATTGGAGATGAGTTTTGTTCCTGCTTTGTTGCAGTTTGCTGATTTTTGTAAAATAACTTATGTTTTTGCTTTTCAGATAAAAGGGTAGTTTCAGTTTAATATGTTGCAGGCTCATTTATTGGTAATAAATAATTGATAATAAATAATATTGATGATAATAAATTATCAAAAAATATTGGGCTTGTTTTTGAAGCTGCGGTTGCTTATTTGTCTCGCGAGAGTTGGCAACAGTG
>NW_015641805.1:534339-536692 GCF_001515625.1 Sinocyclocheilus rhinocerous | reverse complement strand
AAACCAGACTTCTTTTTTTCTTCAATGGAAAGCATATTTACACTGTTTGAATCGTTCCCTGTCCCCTATATAGTGCACTACGTGCCATTCACTGTACATAAAATACTAATTCTGTGGACAAGTGACAAGCAGACTTCAGCGTCTATTTTATAGTGTAGGGGGCGGGCGCTTCGGATTCTAGAGAGCATTTGATTGGACAGAAAGTTTGATGAGAAGCTGAAGTACGATGTGACGTCAAAAAAAAAGTCGTTGAGCCGTTTTGGCGGAACTGACGAACTGCAAGCTTTGAATGCTTATATCTTCTAAATGCGAATTTTGTCACTATTTTGGAGCACACTGCCTTATAGATAACATTAAGACTAACATATTGATACTAACACCCAAAAAACTTAAATTTTGATTTCATGGGGACTTTAAATGATGTATTGTAATTGTCAGTCCAAAACAGTGTGATGTTCATGTTGCGCGTATCTTGTTGTTTCAATGTTTTCAGTTATCCAAACTTAGCAACACACAAAATTTATGTCACTGCCAAAACTTTTGGCCACGACTGTATATTAATGACAATATGGGACAAATATATTGTAATTTAGTGGCGGCAGGAGCTGCGCGCTGCCGGTACATGTACAGTCAGACAAAACAACGTGCACAGTTATCAAAGAAGCGAGTGCTTATTTAAAATAGACTTCAGCGTCTATTTTATAGTGTAGGGGGCGGGCGCTTCGGATTCTAGAGAGCATTTGATTGGACAGAAATTTTGATGAGAAGCTGAAGTACGATGTGACGTCAAAAAAAAAGTCGTTGAGCCGTTTTGGCGGAACTGACGAACTGCAAGCTTTGAATGCTTCTTCTAAATCCGAATTTTGTCACTGTTTTGAAGCACACTAGCTTATAGAAAACCTTAAGACTAACATATTGACACTAACACCCAAAAAACTTTAATTTTGATTTCATGGGGACTTTAAGTTTTAGTCATTTTATTATGTGCTTTTGTCATTTTTATTAGTTTTTGTTTTTATTAATTTTTTGCTTCAGTAATTGTAATACAGTTTGTACACAAATATAAAAATATTTTATTGGACAAAATTACACATTTATACATTTTTGTTATTTTTTCAGAATTTGTTTTTCTTACTTATTTGACTGTGTAGAAGCTTATAGGTTCCATTGTGAAAGTTTACCACATATAGTGTGACAACATCTATTGGGGCATGTTGTCACAAAAGTCAATGAACTGTTTTCTTTTTCCTGCTGACAGTGGATATAATCAATAGTCTTTTTGTAGCCAATACTTTAATGTATGTGTCTATACAGGAGCTGATCTTGAGTAAAAGTGTGACGACTAGCCCTGCTCTCCCCTTTGCACTCTGTCTGTGTACTGATCCAGCATTTGACCCAGTCAGCCAGAGGTCAGGCAAGATTGTCTGAGAGATTGATTCTAACTTTGTTCATGAAGTGTGAGTGAACTCTGAACACGCCAGTGGCAGCTGATTGCAAGGTTCACGAATGTAATTACAGCTCCAAATTGTGACATAAATAAGCTCGAACTATTGCAGATAATAAGGTCCTAATGAACGGCTGTCATGAAGACAAAGATTTGGAACATGTATTTAGGAACAGTTCGGCCACATCATTGCATGGACTTTTAATTAAGCCGAAGAACTTAACCCTAGGGCAGAGTCTCATCTTGTTACCAGACTATGTCTCGAAGATAATCATTAAACATTTTAATTAAGATAAAAAATGGATAGTAATACAGCCGGGGTAAATTCAAAGTCCATAAAAAAGCTTTATAATGAAAAGTCGCATAATTAAATCTCAAATTCGTGCTTGCAGCAAAACAGGAACACAAACACCTCCTCTGTGTGTTTCTTTAGCTCCAAGGCTATAGGAAAATGCTAGGAGAATGTTTGCGTGATTGCATGCAGAGTAATGTACTGTAGCCTACTGTACATTATGCATAATTTCCATCTGCATAATTATGCCAGATGGTTTCTAATGTATTCAAGACTCTTCGAAAGGTCACGGGTTCACATTATTTCAATATTATACGTGCTTACACAATGCCAACCATTTTCAACAGCTTATTTACTTCTGTTTACAGTATATCATGAGTTATAATTATCATAAGGAAGCAATTCATTGTGTCTTAGTAAATTAGCTTTCTTAGACAAGAAATGCAAATGTGTCAAAATGCTGTCCATCAACGTTCATGCCTGAGACAAGAGAGCAAGAGTCATTATTGATGTTTTCTTGGCCTCTTTTCTTGCCCGCTGTCCTTCATGGCATTTGTCAAAAGAAAGCGAAACACCCTGTTTTTTTTCCCATTTTTTCTCCTAATCGCTGCTTGGTG
>NW_015641805.1:522679-534227 GCF_001515625.1 Sinocyclocheilus rhinocerous | reverse complement strand
GGGGGTGGGGGGGTGGGTAATGTTGAGGTGAGCCGTCATAGTCTATTACGCTCGATTATGCTTACTGTGCTTCAAAAAGGCCTGATTTTGCGTTGCACATTTTCCTCGCAACTTTTATTTTTTTTCTCAGGAACAACCAAAAGGCAAGTCAAGCAATAATCTTATTCCAGTGTGAGCTCCCAATAGACATGGGCCATTTAAAACTGAGCAACAAAACCGGAGTCAGCGAATTAAACTCCTGCTGCCATTGCTGAAACATAAACTCCATATTCAGTGAAATGACAGAGTACTGTTAAGTGAAATTCTCAGAACGTTTGTGTTATGAAGTTCTCAGAATGTGCGGCATGTGGATTCATTCTTCAGACATACTGTGTGTGCAATAAATAGCAAAGTTGACACTGTGCAGTATGTGATAATGTTTCAATTTCAGTGTTCAGTGGGTAGCGGTGTTCATCCATGCGGGCTGAGGGTAACACAAGGTGTGTTTTTGAACAGGGACTGTTATGGATTAGGGTTCAGGTGTGATGGTGCGGAATGCTAGAGGTGACTAATGATTCTGCATGAGCACATAATGGCAGCATTCTGCTTCATTAAACATGGCTTTAAAATTGCTAGACACATCAAAAAATAAGATGTCTCATGCTGGTATGTGCGTCGTCTTGGTCTCACACAGAGAGACATGCATGAATAGATCCAACACTCGCACACTCAAAAATAGACCATTGTCATACATTTTATAATTTTTCTAAGTATGTGACGGTGTAGAATGGAGTAATGACTCCTGACAATTCAACTTTGCCATCACAGCAATAAATTACATTAAAATATATTAAAATAGAAAATAGTTCTTTTAAATTGTAATAATATTTCACATTATTACTGTTTTTACTGTATTTTTGATTAAATAAATGCAGCCTTGGGGAGCATAAGAGACTTAAAATATCTTATATTTGCTTGCTCACATGTCCCAAAAGCATATTGGGAAAATACTCTAGAATGATGATGATATCAGATAGTGATAAATACCATAATGAATGATTACCATTTTTATAGGCTACCATAATGTGGATGCACTATAGAGTGGCACTACGTATATCACCTATCGTTTGATATTAGATCATCTGATATTTTTTTGTATTGGCTAATATTTAATTGTTTTTTTTGTTTTCACAAGTTTAAATAATCCTTTTACAAATTAAATTAAAATGTTTTTTAAATACAGATATTCCATGTACAGTCCCTCATTTCTCAAAGGTTGATAAAACTACATGCATAATATATATATAATTATAATTATTATTATTTTTTAAAAATTATTACATTTAAATGTGCATGATCATTTCCCCTCCTTTTTTTGTTTAGATTAACTTCATCAAAAGCTCACTTAAAGTTAGTTCTTAAAAACAGTAATATAACATTGCTAAATGTAACATTTAGCTAATCTAAAAAAAAGATATTTTTGTAGTCCTGTACATTGCAATGTTCTAATGTCTAAATGCATTTGTAGCATTTAACAACTAATTTTAGTTTTAAATGTTAAATTTTTTTTTGTTTAATTGGGCAAAGTAATGTGGAATTTTAATATAGGATATTTATTGATTCTCTACCATTAAAATAACATTAAAATAATTACAGACTTATCAGTACAAGCTGGAATTTTGATATCAGTGCATTGCTAATTTAAATAATGCTTCAAGGTATTTTAAAGGGTTACTCCACCCCGAAATGAAAATTCTGTCATTAATTACTCACCCTCATGTCGTTCCAAACCCGTAAGACCTTCGTTCATCTTCGGAACACAAATTAAGATATTTTTGATTAAATCCGAGAGCTCTCAGACCCTCCCATAGACAGCAATGTAACACGATCAACGTCCAGAAACGTAGCAAGGAGATCGGTAAAATAATCCATGTGACATCAGGGGTTCAGCCGTAATTTTACGAAGCTACGAGAATACTTTTTGTACGCAAAGAAAACAAAAATAACGACTTTATTCAACAATTTGTCTCCTCCGCGTCACCGTAGCGCTATTTTGGAGAGTATCCACTGAACGTAAACAGTGTATGCTGTTCTGTGTCAGCCGCACCACACAGATACGTTGTTTTCGTTCAAATCAAAGCGTAAATAAATGTAGAAAACGTTGATCGTGTTACTTGCATTGCTGTCTATGGAGGGTCAGAGAGCTCTCAGAATGCATCAAAAATATCTTAATTTGTGTTACGAAGATGAACGGAGGTCTTACGGGTTTGGAACGACATGAGGGTGAGTAATTACTAATTAATGACAAAATTTTCATTTTGGGGTGAAGTAACCCTTTAAACTAGATATTACAGGGTACCATGTCAAAAAAAAAAAAGTAGAATGGTACCTTTTTGTAAGTTGTCTCTTTACCAGCTGACTGAATTCCACTCTCTGGTAGTTCTTGCAAACATTCTCACATTTCCATCCAGTTGTTGTTATTGTGCAAGAATATTTTTTTTTCCGTAGCATTGATTTATGTCTCTATTTATGTTATTTTTAATCCCTCTTTCCTTCCATCCTCTTGTCTTTTTCTCTTAATATTTGCATTTTTATCTTTCCTTTATACCACAGTCACCTTCAAATCCGGTCTATCATCTTGCCCTAGAGGTAATATCTGGCACACTCCATTTCTCTATTTATTCTCTGCAGTATGTTGAACAGAGCCAACCTGTACACTGTATGTCTGCATCTACATATATGCATTTTTCTTTCTGGTGTATATATGTGTATATATAAGGAAGAGTGGGAGAGTATGCTATCAATCACAGTCATGTCAGTTTCTCCAGCAAATCTAACCTATTATATTAGTCATGTCAACAGCATGAAAAGCAAGGCCCCATTAGGGAGTAACAGGAGCAGAATGAAAGAATAATCAGTGAAAACAAGAGAAGGACGAAAGGTGGAAAAGAGGATGATGTATAAGAGAGAGAAAATGCAGCAAGGGGGAAAGGGGGAAGATGAAAAGGAGGGAGAAATTGGGTCATTTGGAAACGTGAAGTGGCTGAGTTGGCACCAATCTGTGAGTGCTGTGGTTGGTTAGTCCCCAGCTCAGGATTATCCCTGGAGAGGAACTAATTTAAACCCCTGAGAGAAGAGTTCACAGACAGGCAGAGTATGCATTGTGATAAATACTGCACACTGCTACGTGAGACTTACGTAACTTCAAAGCCGTGAAAGAAACTTGCCACTCTGTAGTTTATTTTCCTCGACCCTGAAAAGTCCCGCAGTGAGAGCAAAATGTCTTCCAAATTCTGGATGAATGAATCTGTCCAAATGATAAATGATTATTAAAAACATTTTCTATTAAAATAATGATAGGTTTGTTATGTGTAAACACAGACTTGCAACATATTCAAGAATTAATAATTTGCAGTCTGCCTGAAGGAATAAACTCTCTTTTAGTCTTGTTTTCTTACCCTTCATTTTAAAAAGTCACAGTGGTCAATTGAATAAGTATAATTGTTTAACTGCCATACTGTTAAAATCTGTATTTTTAAGTAGTGTTGTTATGATGTTTGATTTTTTTTTAATTGTATTTTATTTTACTTTTTTTTTTTTTTTAATCTTTGTGAATGATTCATCTATTCACTCATAATACTCACTCACTAGTTGTCACCTACTTGTATAATGCTGATCCATGAATCAGTCCAAATGATAAATGGGTAGAAAGAATTGATTGAAAGCATGGATATTATTATTTAATATTATTCATATTAAATGTCATTGTTTATTATTATTATTATTATTTATTTATTTTTAAATATTTACATGTTCTTTTATTAAATATTTTTAATTATTCATTTTCATTTATTTTATTGTATGTTAATATTTGTATTATTTTATAACCTCTTCTGTTTTTCGCAAGTTCAATTAAATAATCCTTTTACATTTTTTTTAGTGCTGTCAACTGATTAATCGCGATTAATCGTTTGACAGCACTACATTTTTTAAATACAAATATTCCGTGAATAGTCTCTCATTTCTCAAAAGTTCATAAAACTACATGCAAAATATATACTATGAAAAAAATGTCATGTAAGTTACATCAAATATTACAATATATACCTCACAGCCACATAGTTCAAACTCTTTATTAACTGAATCATGGCTTGACCATTCTGTCGAAACCCTTCTTTGAAGTTTTTCAAGATGTGTGTGATGCATCATCAACAAACCACTTATGCTTCCATTTGGAATACTGTTGATGAGTTCTGACTGTTGTTGCATCCCACACGGTGCTTTCAGCTTTTCAGAGAGCAGCGGTGGTGTTTTGTGAGGCAGTTGGGTGACTGGAATCTAGCTCGTTTCCCCCACAGCTGAACAGAAAAGTCATATGTCCGTTGAACTGAGGAGAGAGAGAGAGAATTTGGCACAGCAGTGCTTACTGACTGTCAGGACTACAGATGAGACTGGCAGAGGGCTAATAGGACCTGCCTGTCTTATAAAAGAGAAAAAGAGCAAAACGGAGTCTCAGATGGACAGGGACTGTAATGTGTTATCATTAGTACGTGAAAGTGAACGATGACAGAGGTGGATTCCTCTAAGATGGAAAAACGGAAAACTAACGGGACAGTGTGGGTGTGAACTATAAGCATAATACCATTTACCCAGTGCTCTCTTTTTTCAAAGATTAAAGATTAAAAAGTTTCAAAGATTAAAGTTGGCATGAGATGAAAATTGACCCTAACTAGGCCTGTTTTCTACAGTAGGTCTTATTACAATGAATCTGTTGATGTTTCTTTTTCTTTTCTTTTTTGTTGCTGTTGTTGTTAGTTTGACCTTATAGTGTTTAATCAAAATTCTCTCTAGTGACGTGTAGGGATGCAGGCTAATTTTAGAAGTCTTGATTTTGACGCATACTTCTTGCATGAATAAACTACAAACACATTGTCCATAACATAGGATAAATTGGGATGTGCTAATCCATTTATTGTGCAGTGGCGAGTTATAACGTCAGTATTGTGTGATATAAATTCGCAATTGCAGAAAAAAGAAAGTCGCAATTCTTAGAAATAAAGTCGTAATTGTGAGAATTGGACTTTATAACTCACAATTGTTTATTTCTTACAATTCTGAGAAAAATGTCAGAATTGCAAGATATAAACTCGGAATTGCGAGAAAGAAAGTCCGAATTGCGCGATATAATTTTTTCTCGCATTTGCAAGAAAAAAGTCAAAATTGCACGTTTTTATCTCACACGTCTGACTTTATTTCGTGCATTTGCAAGTTTATATCCCGCTATTCTGACTTGCATTTGTGAGTTTATATTATGCAATTTTGAGAAAAAAATGTCAGAATTGCGAGTTTATATCTCACCACTGAGAAAAAAGTCCGAATTGTGATTTTGTTTTACGCAGTTCTGAGAAAAAAGTCCGAATTGCGAGATTTATTTTTTATTCAGTGGCAGAAACGGCTTCCATATGTAACTCATCAACACCCTTTTTTAAATACACTCAAAAATACTTATCCACCCTCTAGTGTCTGGAATCAAAACTACAACTCAATATGGCTCCAACTTGACATGTTGAAGACTTTTTCAATCATTTAGGTGTAAATATGCGCATTTATCTGCTTCCATTTTTGAGTGCAATGCCCACCTCTCAAAATCCAGTTAACAACTGATGCATAAAACCAAGTCGTTGCCCACATTTTTTAATTTTTGATTATCTGGAGTTACATCGCAATACAGAAGAAAATATCTGTCGCTACTTCAGTTTCATTGCAGATTTAACTATATTAACATTTAAAAAAAGAAGTCTCAAATTCAGCTAATTATAGCAAAGCCTTGTCCGAATATCTAAATGTAATATGTGCTCTAAACTCTGACATAATTTCTTTTTACCATAAAAAATAGCTTGTTGTCATGTATTAGTTGAGTAATTATTACTCAACATCATTATTAATTGATGGTCTGTGGTGAATATGTAGGTAGGTGTGGCTTTGGGGCTCCGCCTTCTTTGATGTGGAAATCTTCTCTGGTTCATTTTTTTCTGTTCAGTCCGTCGATGTCAGATGCAAATAGAAACACATAGCAAATATTTACATATTCCACGAAACATTGTTCCCAGCAGTGGGGAACACTTGCTCACTGACACAGTCGCTGTCTACTGCTGTAACGCACAACATGAGTCTAAAATCGCTTACTGTCTGAGGAGGTCCTTTTGAGTAATGTGTGAAGTATGAATACAATCTGGACATACTCCACCATGTTTCCATTGTCATGTGACCTACCAGCTTTGTTGCCATTCACAAATCCTCTCCCGTGGCCTCATGGGATAGTAAAGTACCCATTAGATGTGCACTTCAAAATCTCACCTGAAAATAGTAGGTCATCTAGGTACTTTTTGCCTGTTGTTTCATAAATACTGTGAATTTGGACATTCATGCTACTCTTTTTGTGCTTACTACATAGGAAAGTATGTGATTTTAAACCAAAACAAGTTGTTTTGGTGAACAAAATCAAAAGAGTCACTGGGATGCAACTAGCTATTAAGACTCTTCTAGGATGTGTAATAGTTTGGTAATCGAGCATGAACACACTATTAGTCATGTCACTCCAGAATCTTAGAACGGAATAGATTTATCTTGGAATCAAAGATTCGATAAATTTTTAGGGTCGACTCCCACCCGGGCTCTCCGAGAAGATAACAGGCAAGCTTGTACGTTTGAGGACAGAGACATATGTGCAAGGGCAAGAACATCCATCTATTCCCAGTATATTTGGAGAACCGAGAGATAAATATATCTGTGCGAGAACCCTTTTCAGTTTGTGTATGTAAATCAAGGTGAATTCTTTCGGTGTCCCATGCTAATGTAGAGACTAGGTCGGCCATAGCATTTGTAATGGAGGATGACAGGTTATTTGTAGTGGTGTATCAGCCACTGATTATTACTTTTCTATGTGGTAAGAGAGAGCCATTGAACCATCACTGTGTTTGTGCTCATATGGCTCTATCTAGCATGCTCATTTACCTTCTGTGTTTAACATATTTGGCGAATATGGATGAATATGCACAGAATATAAATTACAAGCAGATAAATATCTTTTAAATGAGAGACAATCGCTTTGCTTCAGCAGGTTCATCCTTCAATGTGTGGTTTTATGTCAGGCAACAAAAATAGATT
Source organism: Sinocyclocheilus rhinocerous (assembly GCF_001515625.1). NCBI lineage: Eukaryota > Metazoa > Chordata > Actinopteri > Cypriniformes > Cyprinidae > Sinocyclocheilus > Sinocyclocheilus rhinocerous. The sequence goes on along the minus strand of NW_015641805.1, from coordinate 527,081 downwards.
TTCATACATAATTCATTATTAACACACTCTATTATTCTGAAGTTATGCATGTGCATTTATCAATGCAGTGTGGGATTTTTGCTATGAGTCATACTTAGCATTTATTTTATGCTAGGGATTTTAGGAACACGTTTGAATGCTCTAATATCCATGTTGGTTCCAGCGTCATGAGATGTAGCCCATTGCACAATTATACTGAGATTGTGATGATTGACCTTCATGTGACAAGGTCACCTTCAGCTCAAAAGCAGCACTGAATGTTTATCTAATTGCTAATTATTTTTGCAGACACATTACTGATTTGGTTTTAGCGGTGCACAAATTAGCACCTTTGCCAAAAGTGAAAACTGAAGGTTTTAGGCTTATATCTCCCAGTTCGTCAGCATTTGTAGAATAGCCAGTGTTTTATTTTTATTTATTTTTTTTGGGCATAGCATCATCTTTCATCTTTCTTGTCCCTCTCTTCCTCTTCTGTGAATTCATCATGAGAGGTATACAGAACCTGACCAAGTTTGTTTTTGCACCTCAGCAAGATTCCTGCTAAACTGAGCCAAGATATGCCACATCTGGGGCTTAAATAAGACTGAAATTTACACTCTCTATCTTTACTAGAGATACATGCAAGTCTGTTAAAACACCATCTGCAATAAACTTGAATGGTTTTTATGTTACACTCTTTAAAATAAAGGTTCTTTATTGGCATTGATGATTCCATGAAGAAACTTTAACATCTATGGAAACTTTTCATTGCACAAAAGTTTCTTTATAGTGAAAAAAGGTTATTTAGATTATTCAAATGTTCTTTATAATGGTCCTTTTTAAGAACTGTAAACTGAAAGTTCTTTGGGGAACCCAAAATGGTTCTTCTATTTTTGGAACTGTTTAAAAGTGTAAAATCAGAATGGTGTATGATTAAATGCAGTAATAAAGTAAAATAATCTGCCAAATAAAACACTTCTTTTTGTATGGAGATTGGGCCTATGTTGTGACAACAGGAACATTTTAAAACTGAGAATGATTTTCATGACACACATTTTTCTGACAGAACTCCTGAGGAGGCAGAACAGTAAAATATGAGTATATCTCTAGCATATCTCAGCACCAACTGGTCACGTACAAGCTCCCATGATGCATTTTTTTCTCCATTGTTTCTGTAGCCAGTGCTGCGGCAAAGCTTTGATGACGGAGGTTTTTGTGCAGTTTTCTGTTAGAATAGATACTTTTTCCTGACTAAACATCTTTTTCCTCTTTCTTTAACAGCACAAAATGTTTTTCTTTTTCTTTGTGGATGTATATAACAAAGAGAAGCACAATTAGATGATATAGTTGTAAACTGGGTTAATTATTAATAATGTAATAAATATGAAATATCTGAAATATTAACAGTAGTTTTTGGATCTTTTTCAAAACTCTGAAATTAGATTTTTGTGTGTGTGTGAATTTTATCCTGTAAGCTAAAATGTATAACATGATAATTTTAAATAAAATAATACAATAAAATAAAATAATTTATATAATAATGTTATGTCATCATATAGTAGGTGTTATTTAAACAAGTAAACACAATGAAATCACACTGGTAAACATACATTTCATTAATAGTTTTGTGTTTTCTTAATCGATTTTAATCGAATAATTGGATTCGTTTGAAAAAAATCAGATCCAGTCCTTTTTCTGAACTGGGTCAACCGAAAAGGTTTGATTCAAAAGAATGACTCATTCACGAATCCACAACGTCGCTACTTTTCACATGAACGCCACAGTAGAGCTAGTGCAGGTTTTTCGGCGAAAAACTTACATTTACCTTACACAAAGCTATCATAAGGCTTCTGAAGACTTTGAATATGCATGAGTCGTATGGACTGCTGTTATGGTATGTATTTTAGTGACAATATTGTCATTTTGGACCTTGACAGCGCCAGTCCTCGTTCAGTTTCATTATACCGTTTGTGTTTCACAAAAGATAGAAAATCGTACAGATTTAGAACAACATCAGGGTGAGTAAATGAATCTTACATATATGAACTATTCCTTTAAATAGTATGTCTATACAGAAAGCGATTCTAAAAAAATTCAAAATTCAAATTCTGTGACAACTAGCCCCGATGTTCTGTACATACTGTAACTTCTCTGCAGTTCTTTCTCGACTATTCAGTTTCTCATATGTCCTTCTTTTCTCTCTCTTTTCAGCGTTCTCTCCCTCATTGTTAAATCTCAGCAGTATATGGTGAGTGACAGATCAGTGAGCGCGGTGCGCAGATAATTTAAAGAAAACGTCACAACCGAGTCAGAGCGAGAAGCAAGTGAGAGAGAGAGAGAGAGAGAGAGACTGTGAGAGAGGGACAGAGAACGAGGGAGGATTATATTGATACAAAACGACGGTGGTTTCTCTTCAGTGTGTGTGAGAGAGACCATGAGTGAAGACAAGATGGAGTGCTGGAACAGATGAAGACTATCATTGGGTGAGTGTGTGTATGTTTCTGTATGACTGCCTTTGTATTTTTGTCCACTTGATAATGCATGTTTGTGTACCAGCTTGACCCCCTGTTAGTGTGTGTGTGTGTGTGTGTGTGTGTGTGTGTGTGAGTGTGTGTGTGTGTGAGTGTGTCTGTGTCCACATGCATGCATGTTGCCTGCAGGTATATTTCCTCATGAGTGAACACATTTCTGTGTATGTTTATAAGTCAGGTTTAATGGTTGTGTACTAGTAGCTGTGTTTATTTGCACTTCTGCTTAACTCTGCATGTGATGTGTCTCTGTTTATGCTGGCCAACATGTGTATGTTTTTCAGTCTGACAGCCTTTGTGTGCATTTGACAGTGTTTTTGCATCATAGCAGCCTTACTGTGTGTACGAACGTGTTGAAATGACTGTCTTGCCACACATCTGCAAATATTATTGTTAACTGTGATGTTATTGTAATGTAAAATGCTTTTTTTATTATTATTTTTTAGTCAGATAATCCAAGAGGCAAAGTAAAATTGTGCAGCATGTTGTGTGTTTGATATTTTAGACTTTAGTGTGGCATTTCCAGCAAGCACGCAAAACAAAAAGGAAAAAACTTTGTTTTGACTCATAACAGTGCCATTTTATCTCGCTTATTCTATTTTTGGCTCATTAGATGGTCTAGTTCACGAGACAAGAATCTTACGAACTAAAGGGAAAGATGTGAAAAAAGGTTGAAAGAGAATGTGCGAGACAGAGATAGAATGCACAGAAGAGAACGCATATGAAACAGGCACTATATCTCTGTCCTTAGGGAGGTAGTGTAATCAAAACAGCTGCATTACTGGTAATGAAAGATATTATCAGCAGAAAGTCTGTCACACATCTTTATCTGTCTGGATCAGGGGCCGTGGGGCATTCTTCTGTTTCACTTGTTACATCAAACATTTTGTTTTAGTTTAATGAAATTGGCTCCACAAAATTGGTTGAAATTGTGTAAGATGATGTCTTTCCACACCTGCACTTTGTTTTTACGGAACATAAAAGAAGACATTTAGCAGACTGTTCAAGCTGCTTTTTCCACAGTAAAAGTATATGAAAATGACCTATTATGGACTCATTTAAATGTTTTTTTTTCTTCTAAGGAAAGAGGGATTTAACCATTTTTGGGTCATTTGATTTTTTTTTTAACTTAATTTATTTAAAGGAAGAGGGAACTGAACTATTTTTCAATCACTTTAAATTTGAACCATGTTTATTTGTTTATGTATGTATGTTTGTTTGTTTAATTTTCCTTAACCCAATTTTCTTTATGCTTTAAGCATAAAAGCTGTATGGAATTATTTTGAAAACAAGAAACATTATATACTAATGGGTTAAGAAATATAAACATGAAAAAATAAATAAATAAATTAGAAAATGCCAAATAAACTTAATTCAAGAAAATTGACCTGAATACAAATCCATTATGTTACACAATTTTGCTTCTAAAGTATGTTTTAAGGATCTTGTTTTAGGGATGTTTTAATAGGAAAACTAGACCTAGAATAGAAAACTAAAACAATTTTTTATTGCAGTTTATGAGATGGGAAGGATGTAAAGGATGTACAATGTTATCTTGTTTTTATTTCAATACAGCATATATAATATTTATATTTTATTTGTATAAAGCAGTTTTTTTTTTCTTTAAGTTAAAAAAAATTAGTGCTGGGCAACGATTAATCGCGATTAATCGCATCCAAAATAAAAGTTTTTGTGAACATAATATATGTGTGTGTACTGTGTATATTTATTATGTATATCTAAAGACACACACATACAGTATATATTTAGAAAATATTTACATGTATATATTTATATTAATATATATTTTATATATAAATATATTTAATATATAAACAACATATTTTTCTTAAATATATACATGCATGTGTGTGTGTGTATTTATATATACATAA
>NW_015641805.1:512746-513142 GCF_001515625.1 Sinocyclocheilus rhinocerous | reverse complement strand
ATATAAATATATTTAATATATAAACAACATATTTTTCTTAAATATATACATGCATGTGTGTGTGTGTATTTATATATACATAATAAATATACACTGTACACACACATATACTATTTGCACAAAAACTTTTATTTTGGATGCGATTAATCGCGATTATTCGTTGCCCAGCACTAAAAAAAATATGTTAAAGTTGTGTTTTAAAAAGTTATTTCTCTCTCCCACCACAGTTCTTTCCAGTGGTCCTGATGAGCGTTTCCAAACCACCTCCGCCCCATTCCCATTTCCCCCCCAGCAACCCGTCCTCCCATCTCTCCCTGCCTCCATCCTCCTCGTCCTCCCCCTCTCCCTCCACCCCTCCCTCCGCCGCGGGTCCCCCCAGCCCCGCTGTGCCTCCTC
>NW_015641805.1:477659-512650 GCF_001515625.1 Sinocyclocheilus rhinocerous | reverse complement strand
GCTGTGCCTCCTCCTCCCTCCCCAGTCAAGATTTCCATGCAGGAGCACTTTGCCATCAATGTGTGCCCCGGCCCCATCCTCCCCATCCCACAGATCTCCGACTTCTTCCCTCGTTTCCACGACTTCCCCATCACCCCCCCTCCACCCCGGGAAAAACAAGTTCTAAAGGACAAAGACAAGGACGGAGACGGGAACGGAGAGAAAGACCGCAAGAGGGAGAGAGAGCAAGAGGAGAACGGAGAGTTTGCCGACTCGGATGACGATGACAGTGAGTTTGTCTCGTGGCGAGTGACTGTTTCACGTTTGGTTCCCCTTGGGTGGGTTTACACATTAGTTTACGCTCTAAGTAATCATTTTGCAGATGCATATTTCACAAATCTACAGACATCCTTCTAGAATGGCCTGGGGTTAAGTGCTTTTCTCAAGGACACAATGGTAATAGTACTTGAAGGAGTCCTTGTGGGCTTCGAACCTACTACCTTTGTCATTGCCAGTCCAAATCTTTAACCACATCAGCCCAATCTCACATACTGTAAAATCACGCTTCTCTATTACATAGCTCCTCACATACATGAATCCAAGGATATTTTCTGTTCTGGATTCCCTGTGTTTGATTGACTGATTTTATTCACCAGTAAGCAGCCAATGAGGCATGAGCACTTCCCATTGGCCTGGACCTGAGTCTCATACTGTTCGGTATCGATTGCTTTGTGTGGTGTTTGCTGGATTGGTGTGAGTGTGTGTGATAACAGGTATGCGATCGGAGTGTTAAATACTTCATTAGTCTCTGTAATGGTGCATAAAAACTACAAGCCCTCTGCATGTGCACAGCCCTGATTAGGTCATTACAGGCAAGACTGATTCCCAGCTAAGTCGTTTGGGTTGTTATCGGTTGCTATTTTTACTAATGTGCGTGCAACACATTAAGTTATTCCTTTGTTTCTTTTAGCCTACCTGGGAACTCTGGAGTTCAACCTGCTATTTGACCAAGAAAATAACTGCTTGCACTGCACAATCCACAAGGCCAAGGTAAGTTTATACTCACACAAACACTACTGGGTGTTTCTACAACTTTAGGCATTATATTACTATATTGTAGTAATAAACTCCTTTAAAGCATGCTTACCACACTATCACTCAACTAACAATTTCTGACAGTTAACATTTTTGTTTTGACATTTTTTCCCCCCTAAACTAATGAACATTTCCACCACATCTGAAATTAATGTATTGTGTTTAATAATAATCGGTGGTGGAAATGTGAAACATTTTTAAAATAAAACAACAGACTGCAGTCTTGCTAAGAGTAGTTTAGTAGGTAGCATTTTATGCATCGCAAATGAAATGAAGTTATATTTGTACACGTTTTGCATTATTTGACAAAACTACAGCTTGATTGGAAATTGCATTCTTTTTATTACATTTTTCTTCACAATGTCGTTTTGATTTCGAATTAGAATCATAATTTAATGGGAAAAATATAAATGTATAGATTATAATACAGCAGTTGTAGAATGTAATAACAAATGTTTTTTCCATGGGTTTTCATATTCTAATATTAAAAGTCTAGGTCTGGGACAAAAGTAGAATAATACAATTTATATATAAAAGAAAAAATTAAAAAAGTTTCCAAGACCGTGTAAATGTGATCTTCATATTACAAAAATAAACGTTTAAGTCAAGCACTGGAATATAAAAGTGTCTGAAGTAGAAGAAATACCCTTTTACAAAATGTTCTATGGCTTTCGGTCTATTAGCTTTGACAGTGTACTTCTAAAATTTTAAATATATTCACAAATTGTACAAATCTTTTTCAATATGCTAATTATTTCATATGCTATAAATATATGGGTCTTTTCTAATATTGATGACTCATCCTGCACTCATTTACAAAATATTGTTCAATAAAATGCCCTCTATAAATTTCTCTACCCATAAGCCACTAAAACTGACTAGCGAAAGCAAGTAGCATCATATATTTAAACACATAATTTACTAAACATAAAATTTACTTGCATGTAATTTGCCAAATAAAAATAGTTCAACATTTTATTTCATGGTTTATCTTGAGCAAGCAATAAACAAACTTTAAAAAAAAATTATTAAACAGTCCAATTAAACAACCATGTGCCCTAAAGTGTGCATATCACTGTAAGGATATGATCTAGCAACCTATCACCCCAGACATGAGTGTACATCTTATGTGACACGAAGTCTTTATGCTTTTGTGTGTTTGTTTGTGCCCACAGGGACTAAAGGCCATGGACTCCAATGGACTGGCGGATCCATATGTGAAACTCCACCTCCTGCCTGGAGCAAGCAAGGTCACTGCAACCTTCTCACACGCACACAGCATGGTTCAACTCTCGCTGCACCATCAGCACAAGTTGTGATTCCCCGTCAAGCACGCACACACACATGTCAACACGTGCGTTGCACAAAACACACAGGCGTGATATGAGCATGCATCACTGGCAGGGCCGCCCATGAGCGCTGAAGCTGTTCGTGTGGAGAACATGCGGTGGAAATGGGTGGATTTAGAGAGCGCTTCAGCACTGAATTATTCTCTCTTTCATTTCCTTTCATTTGATCTCTTTCGCATGTAACGAATGCACGGCACTCCAATCTGTTCAAAGCAGTACAGGCTGAGACAGGAGTGTCCTGTCTTCTCTCCAGTGGTTTTTACTCTTCTCCGCTGTCCCGCACTCTCGTCCGAATCTCTGCCGCTATCTCTCTCTCTATCGCCACATGACCCACTTTGACCTTGGAATACCAACACAGCAATGCCAATGTGCATTGGCTCGTTTAGTTTACACTCGAAGTAGATTGGTCTCTCTAAGCGAGATCCCAATTCGTCGGTCATCCGACGTGACATCGAGAGTGACCGACTGAAAGGGAACTAAAGATAAAATGTTTTCAGTAATTAAAAAAATGCAAATAAAATATAAATTAGAAATGTTGCATTGACAACTGAAATTCGTTTAAAAATACAAACATTTAGAGCTATGTAAAAATACCAAAAACTAATACAGTGGTGGCCAAAATTATTAGAACACTAGTATTTTCACCAGCCAGTCAGTTATTTCTATCTTTTGCCATAGTGCGTCAGTAGGAAATATCAGTTTGCATTTCCAAACATTAATTTTGCCATTAATTGTAATAATCCAGTGAGATTTTTGTCTGACAACAGCCAGTGCTCCACACAGAGATCTGATCTCATCATCATCCAGTCTGTCTGGTACGACATGAAGAAACAGAACAAACTGAGAGAGACTAAATCCAGAAAAACTGTGGCAATGTCTCCAAGATGCTTTAAGAGACCTAAAACTTTTAACAGTACTGTAGTTTTGCAGGTAGGTTTCTTAAAGCATCTTGGAGACATTGCCACAGTTGTTCTGGATTTAGTCTGTGTCAGTTTGTTCTGTTTCTTGGCCACCACTATATAAAATGACAAAAGCACATTATAAAATTACTAAGACTTGAACAAAAATGACACCTGGAAATATAAAAATAAAACCTTTTCAAAATATTAATAAATGCTACAATAGCTAGTCCCCATCCACTTTCATTGAACATTCGTCAGAACTACTTATTTTATGTTCCACAGATGAAAGAAAGTCACACAGCTTTGGGACGATGTGGCGATGAGTTATTTTTGCTTGAACCATCCCTTTAACAAACTACTTCCCGTGCAGGAACTCCATCAGCATCCCATAAAAAGTGCAGGAAGCAGAGGGGGGGGGGGAAAACGAGAGGGATGGAGAGATTGTAGAGCTTGTGAGTGGCCCTTCTTGGTCGAGTGTGTGTGTGTGTCATCATCACACAGCATGGAGAATGAGATATCTGAGTCACACACACTCTCCCAAGCTGCTGCTCTGGGAATCTCACTGCCCTGGGCCAGATGGAGGGAGGAAAGGGAGAGAGAGAAAAGGGAGAAGAGAGAAGTGGAAGATGAGGATAAAATATTTAGAAGAAAATGCGATAGCACCGATTTGGCAGGAGGAGAGAGAGACAGGTGAAACCATATGCTGTTGCAGGCAAAGATGCAATATGAGTGAGGAACTTGGAGAGAAAATTGCTGGAAAGCTAGTAGGAGTAAATAGGAGCATTTTTTGATGAATGCTTGAAGGGCAAACTCAGATTGTAAGTTTGCTTTTATGGTTTACAGTCTTTACTGTCTAAAGTACCATGTTTTTAGTGTACTCAACATCACTGAAGCTTAAAGTCAACAAGAAAATAAAGTTAACTTAATGCACTTTTCTAGTTTTAATGTGAATAATTCACCAGTACACATTATTCCAAAGAAGAAAGGTTTTTTTTTTTTGTTTGTTTTTTTTTACATTTGAAAGAAATTAATACTTTTAGCAAGGATGCATAAAATCGATCAACAGAAAGGAAAGATATTTAGAATGTTACAAAAGATTTCTAAATAAATCTTTTGAACTTTCTATTTTTTAAAGAATCCTGAAAATTGTCATGGTTTGCACACAAATACTAAACACCACAAGCGTTTTGAGTGTAATATGAAATGATTCTTGAGCATCAAATCTTATTAGAATGATTTCTTAAGGATCATGTGACACTCAAGAACACTGGAGTAATGATGCTGAAAATTCAGCTTTGCATCACAGTAATAAATTACATTTTAAAATATATTAAAATAGAAAAGAGTTCTTTTAAATTGTAATAACATTTCACAATATTACAGTTTTTACTGTATTTCTGATCAAATAAATGCATCTTTTGTGAGCAAAAGAGACTTCATTCCAAAACATTAAAAATCTTATCCTCCCAAATGTTTAAACTGTAGTGTACATATGTATTATTTTTATATATTCCCAGGAATACATTTGTACTACCATTGTACATTTTCCAAAATAAATGGTAGTACCAAGGTACATTTTTGTATGTGATGCTATCAGATAATCATCATGGTACTATCATTGTAAATGGCCAAGAAATATAATGTTTGTTACTTTTTATTGAATTGTAAATGCCATGGTAAATGAATACTGTATGTTAAACACTCAGTATGATCTTACCATCTGACACCATCACTGTACTATGGTACTGCCACGGTAAAGTCAATTAAATTAATAGTGGTTTGAATGATTCATCTCAAGTCCCAGTAGCTATTTTATCAGTTGGTGCTGTTTTAATGGATAGTTACATGTATTTTTTGCTAATGTCTGTTGGAATTAAAGTGTGTTTATTCATTTGCCGAGCATCCTCAGGGGGCGAGAGAGAGGATAGCCAAGCTTGGCTGGTTCCAGCTTCAAATGCAGCAGTGCAGATAGTAGAACAGAGCGAGAGAGAGAGAGATGAAATTAAATATGCAGAGAAGCAACATGTTCTTCAGGCAATGAATGACGTGGACTCGCTCTGTCAGGAGAGCGAGCGCGAGAGAGGCTGCGGTTTGGGAGATTGTGTTTGGGTCTTCACAGCCAGAGCGTTTCTTTGATTTAACACTAATTTGTTAAACGAGCTGTTGCAGGGTAATTGCCCAGTTTGGGGATTTTAGCGTGCATGTCAGGGTATTTGAAGTGCGAGAGTCTGGGGTGGGAGCAGAATTTTAGGGAAGAAATGGTGTGATGGTGAGCTGTGTGTTTGTGTGTGTGTGGGTGGTTAGATTTGGCCTACATTGAGGAGAGCAAGCGTCCCCACAAGCAGCGGCACCATTTTTCAGGGGGTACCAGCGGTGGTTCTGGCTCACTCTGTGCCCTAGGCAGGGCATGACATGACTATGGCGGAAAAAAACACTTTTCAACTTGCTCTGTAGTGTTTTGTGTGAGATGAGTTCAGTGTTACAGTTTTTGTGCAGCGTGAAAGGGGACCCGGGTTCAAGTCCCGACCTAATATGTTGTTGTTGCTGTTTTTTCAGTATACAAAAGCTACATTTTAACTGAACTTGACAGCCAGTGATCGTCATGCATTTTCGTTATAAAGAAAAGAGCAGTTTTGACACTTTATTCTACAGGGGAAAAGCCATGCATGTTTGAAGCAAAATGGCGGTGCATAAGTGAAGACAGAATTGGTCAGTTGAATTGGCCAGATTTAGACATACACCATATTTATCTAAAATAACTGCACACCTTAATTTGCTCAAGATACATTTTTGGAAGTTGCTTTTAAAATTGTCTTCATGGGCATGGTGCTTCTGCCCACAAGGATAGTAAAACTGAGATCACCTTTGTGGAGAAAGCTAAAAACAAATTACTAAATAATAAGCAAATATATAATATAAATACAATAAGTACTAAAAGATAATGTGGTAGTAATAATAATAATAATATATTAAAATTAGAAAGATGTATTACTCCAAGGCACTCGTAGTAACAATAAAAAGCCTTTAATTGACTGGGCTAAATCATTAAAATAGTTAAAAAGGTAGATCTACGCGTTTCGGCTTCAAAGCCTTCTTCGGGATACACATCAATTGTTCAAACAAGTGTTCTTAAACAATTAATAAGCAATCAAAGACAGCTGGTAATCAATGGGAGTGGCTAGAGCTTTCCTTGTCGCTTGATTTGTATCCTGAAGAAGGCTTTGAAGCCGAAACGAGTAGATCTACCTTTTTTTACTATTTTAATGATTTAGCCCAGTCAATTAAAGGCTTTTTATTGTTACTACAAGCGCCTTGGAGTAATTAATCTTTCTAGTTGATATTGACCTCTAAATATCCAAAGAGCACCGTCGATTATGTGTGAAGACCAGTGCAGCATTCTTAGCCCCTGTTGTTTTGTCAATATATTAAAAATATCTTTAAATTATCTATCTATCTATCTATCTATCTATCTATCTGTTTGTCCATTTGTCTGTCAGTCTGTTGTTCTAATTCTTAGCCCCTGTTGTTTTGTCAATATATTAAAAATATCTTTAAATTATCTATCTATCTATCTATCTATCTATCTATCTATCTGTTTGTCCATTTGTCTGTCAGTCTGTTGTTCTGTATAGCCATCATTCTGTCATTCTATCTATAGATCGTTCTTTTCATCTGTCTGTCTATCTGTACTTTTATCTGTCAAACAGATAGACAGACGGATGGACAGACAGACAGACAGACAGAGAGTCTATCTCTCCGTCAGTCTGTCTGTCTGTTTGTCATCTATCTGGCCTTCTATATGTCCGTCCGTCTGTCCCTCCATCTATCTCTCAATCTGTCTGTCAATCTATCTTTCTGTCTGACTTTCTGTCTGTCCGTCCGTCCAACCCAACCACCGCTCTTGAAAAACATAAAGTATTATTTTCAAAAGGATATAGTTTGGGTTAGTCTTATAATTAGTTTAAACACAAAACAATAGAGGTTTGCACATTTAGTCCTCAGTTAGATAAGTAAACAAGTGTATGTATGTGAGTATTGGGAGTGAGCAGATTTTAGGGTAAGAAACAGAAGGGGTAATGATGATTGGGTGTGTGTGAGAGAGAGGAGGTGAGCTGGGGAAAGCCTCTCGTCCTCTCTCTCTCCTCTGCAAAGTAGGTGAGCAGATGTCTGCCTTTCACCTGAGGGAGAAGAGATAAATGATGTTTCCTCTCCTGTCCTCCCTGACTGACTCTCTCTCTTCATCTCTCCCACTGTCATCTCTACCCAGATGCATCATGCCCATTCAAACTAGGAGCATGTGTCCCCTCAGATTTTTGATCCAAGTAGATCTGAAATCCAATTTCTCAAAAATTATTTGTTGTAATTTATTGCAGGTAAAATAGGTTCTGAAACACTGGCACTTTTACATATCTACATTTGGAGAGTCCAGCTGAGTTGCAGCTGAGTCTTACATTTAGCTAAAAAGTGTTTTTTTTCTCCATTTTATCTCACCTTGGCCACAAAGTGAGCAAGGACTGCAAAAGTGCATGATACAACTACCTCAAACTATTTATGTAGTTTGTTTATACTTTTATCTCTTCTTCTCTCCTTGTGTCCTAAGTTTCTCTTCGTCCTTTTCATATTTAAATATAATTTCAGATTTTTTTGGGGGTTAAACACATGGAACAAAATGAATAGTTCAGCCATGAAACTCTACTTGCATTCAATTCAATGTTCCCAGCCAATCGGATTCACATACTCATTAACGTTTACCTATATAACCAGGACGTATTTAAGGAATGCTATGTCTGCATCTATGCATGTCCTCATCTTAGTCTACCACCTCCCCAACACCACCTGTCTGGATCTGCTACTGGGGATCTTCCTCTCTCTAGCAGCAGCAGCATGTTTCCTTTTAATTTTATGATCCAAGCATTGTGGAAAGCAAATCCTCTTTCACACAGAGATTCTGGAAAATAACGGATAATGTGTCCTGTGATTTGTCCTGGGATCGTTTGATTTTGGTTCACTCACACTGACTGTGAATCTGTGCATGCATTCACACACATCCCATCAAGATCCCGTAAAGACACGTGACATCACGATGTGACATGCAATGTGACGTGTAGGTTCCACTAAGTTGGCGAACAATCTCAACTTCAGCAATCTCTGCTTGATTCCAGTTTGCACATATTTTTTCGTCGTGAACATTGATCTGCCTTCAAAACACCCAGTAAAAGAGTTGCACAATAATATGCATCATCACTACGATACACCCTTGGTTGTGCCTTTTTTTCACACAGGGCTTATTCCAGAACTGATCCTGGCAGTGTTTCTAGGTCCCCATCCCGGCATCGTGCTTGAGTTCACACAGAAGGCACTCTAGCAATTTTATGGCAATTTTCCGTTCTCAACACTCTGTGTGACAGAGGCTCAAGTCTGCTTGCTCTGCAGCAGCAGTGTAGCTATCTAGCCTGCCGAGACCAAACCTGTGCACATTCTATTTACACTAATAAAGATTTTACAATTTATCCCGGGAGTTGTCATGACTGAAATGAAATTTTACTACACCTGTCAGTGATGGGTGCACTGAGAACATTTAGCAGCTGTAAATATTTTTTACCCAGTATGACAGTTTTTTTTTTGCATTATTTAAGACAAGGGGAAAAAAGTGTTAGTGTTGTCAAAAGTACCGACTTAGGTACCAGTCGGTACTGCAATTTTAAAAACCGTGTCTATCAGCAGATACCTAATATATCTGCACATTAGACGGATCCGTGCTGATAGACACGGCTTTCAAACACTCCTTTGTGCTTCTGTGTGAGCGCTCGGTGAAAAGCGTGAAGCAATGATCATTGACTCCAATCACAGACGTATCTGTTGAGCACATGAACACTATAGCCAATCAGCGATGTTTAAGAATCCGCTCAACAGAGCTCAAAAGTTAGCGGGAAATGGACGTTTTAAAAATTGCAGTACCGAAGTCGGTACTTTTGACAATGCTAGTCAACATTGAAGACAAAAATGTGGTGCAATATCACAGTCAATCAGAACATATATGGGGCCAGATTTACTAACAGCTTGCGACAGCGAAAATTGTCTTTTGTCGTTAAAATAGTACTGTCAGGATTTACTAAAAATGCGCAGTGAAAAGTTAGCACTGAAAAGGCGTGGGCACAGTTATTTTTGCGCATGACCTTATTGAATATGCATTTGTAGGAGTTTCCCTTTCAGAAAAAATTGATGGGAGGAGAGTATTAAAATGAATCACGCAACACAATTTACTAACGTTTGCGCTTGTCAAATTACTGGTATTTGCACCATTATTTAACGTCCAAAAAAAGCATGTCTTAAACTATTTTGTGTCTGTGTCGTAAGTAGATCACCCACCCCTGATGAGCATCGGCTCTGCTTATTTGCGACTATGCTAATTTGCGCTGTGCTTGGTATATTGCGTTGGTCGATATGTAAATGAGATGTTGCTTCTGTGTTCTTTAATTTGCGCATTGTCAGTAAACACCCATCAGCGCTGTTTTGGAATTGTGCTCTCACGCTAATTTGCCCTGTTTAGTAAATCTGGCCCTTGATATTTAAGCTGCAGTTATGTGCAAATCAGTATTTATACATATTTCTGTGATGTTCATACAAAATCACCATAGAACTTCTTGTGCAACCTGGGATTAAGTGCTTTGTTCAAGGGCACAGTGGTGATGACTCATGGGTTGTGCTTTGTAGGAATTGAAGCAGCCTTCCAGTTCCTAGCCCAGAGCCTTAACCACTACATCAACACCCACTGCACAAAGTGCAAACAACTGTAGCACATCTGAGCAGCATCTGATTCTAACAGATTCTTTAAATTCAGAAACTATTTACAGCAGTGGTAATTTCTGCACAGATGGAGCTTGGGGGGTGCTAATTATTTCCCCAAATGCTCTTAGGTGGTGAAACGTGAAAGAATGTTTATTTTGGGGACGATTGAGCTTCTAGTTTAGTGGTGAGTTTAGAGCTCAGTTTCTTCATTTAGGATGTACTGGGGTATGCGGTGTAGTGGTTAAGGCTCAGGCTGTTGACCGCAGGGTTGCTTGACCATCACAGTTATGCCCTTGAGCGAGGCGATTAACCCCATGTTGCTCCAGGGGGGACTGTCCCAGTAATAAGCTCATGGTGCTGTTCTATGATGACATTGCGTGAAAGTCGTGGAAACATTACACTGGGTATATGGTGATAAATTAAAGTTCCATTTTAATAGAATAATGTTTGAGAAAGTATTTCAACCTCACCTGCACTGAAGAAAAGTCATTGTTTTCATCAGTCTTGCGTTCCAGTAGAAATGTCTAAGCATCATTCAGATCAGATAAATGATTGTTTTCAGAGAATGTATGTTGAATTAAGTTTATTTTTCTTCTATTGTTCTTGATTTAAGGTTAAATATTTAAAATTGGGTAAGAAAAGATTAATTATAAGCTATTTTCTGAAAATAAATCTTCTTTCCTGCACAATTTTGTGTATAATAAGACTTTGCTTCCCAGTCTCAAGTAAATGCATCTGTAGATGTTTAAATATTTTTATTTGATCTTATTATATATATGTGTAATAATTATATATGCATATATATATAGTAAACCTACTGCCTAAACCAGTATATATAGATAATAAAATTAATAATACAAATTCACTAGCTACCCCACAATAAATCTTACTTCAGGTGTTACTTTCAGAGTAATAAAAATGATGTCAAATACAGCTCAGTCTTAGATAGATTTAGCAAGAAAACGCAGAAAATATTGCTGTATGTGCTCAGGTGAGAGGTATCTTTAGAGAGCATTTTCAGAGAGTGAAGAAAGATAGGAAAGGTTTTGTGGAAGCCCTTATATGGAGATGGTTTGGGCGTGTCTTATGCTAATGACTAACTGAAGCATGCGCTCCCTCATTTACAATAATCTGGGTTCATCATTAGACTGATGGTAAGAACAATTTTATGTGTGTGCACAGCTGTTGCAAAGCCAGCAAAAATTGTGCACGAGCAGCTTTGTCTTGACCCAGTGTGTGTATAAATGAAATTCGTTATCAGTCTCAATACACCCTTCCTCTCTTTTTCAGGCAAATAAATTGCGCACTAAGACTTTAAAGAACACGCTGAATCCAGTGTGGAACGAAACACTCATCTATCACGGCATCACGGCTGCTGACATGACCACCAAAACCCTCAGGTACTGTACTACCTCTGTTTCCCATGATCCTCACCAGCTTCAAGTATTTTTGTCTCTACTTGCACTTCCAATTCACCTTTGAACATATGGTTCTCTGTCAAATCCCATGAGTGTCTCCGTCCGACTTATTAATGACAATGATATCATGTGTGAACTACATGTGTGAATTTCATTACTTTGAGGTCAAGAAAACTCTGCAGAAGCATAGTGTCACTCGGAGCACATTGTGTGTATGCGTGTGTGTCTTCGACAGCATGTAGTGGACGTCTCTGTGGTGCAATAACACACAATAGCCTTAAAGTAACACCCACACTTGGGTCTAACCTTCTGTGTAGAGGTACGCTACAATTTGAGCAATAAAACTCAGAGGACAGAACGAGATAGGGGCAATTTCTCTAGAAATGTAATAGAAACCCTTGTGATCCACAGCCGGGAAACAAACCTAGCAGGAGCTCTCATGGGATGAGAGAGAGGCAGAGATAAAGAGAGAGCGAAGCCGCTTGCTTTACTTGTTCCACTTTTTGGTTGAGACCGTGAAAAATTCGAGTTTCATGCTGAAAGGTTTTTTAACTCAACCCCGATTTACCTCAGTGCTTCAATCCAGAGATTTTTGCTTCTGCAGTATGCTGAGATATTTGTAGAAATTGTGATTTTTTTTAACAGAAACTTCTTGTCGATTAAAAAAAAACTATTAGATGCATACAGTGTGCCAAAAGTAGCACGTGCCGATCTGTTTCTTGTGGTGAACATGGATTCTTGCCACTTTGGAATCCCAAAGGATGAGTTTGATTCGATGATTCTTTCTGCTCTGTTACGCTCTGTGACCATCATCCCGAAGAGCAGGTTGTCGGAGCCCAGGGCATAGATGGAGTGTCACCATGGGCAGCGTCAGCACCTTGTCACGGTGACTGTGTCTGGGCTGTGACAGCTGGCCGATCTCAAATCCGGCTGCAGTTGTTCAGTGAAGGGTGAGGCGAGAGGAATTCATATTTTATGCAAGATTTTGGAGGTGTTATGCAGAGCAAATAGTAGTTCCATATTTACAATATTTCCTCCCATATGGCCCTCCCATATTCTATCGTCAGCTTGTCTTTTGTCATGTGAATGTCATTTCCCACATGAGAACAATGACTGCTGCTGGCAGGCTATTGGCAGGGAACATTTTCTGAAGAATGACTGCGTTATCAATAGTGCTATTGTGCCATTATAGTAAAGCATCCTATGCTATTACTGGAGTCGCCATCATAGTAAGCGTACAGTATGTGTGTTCATTGCTTATTAGTAGGCAGTGTGAGTTGAGTAGTCTTTTAGGAGCCTAGCTGACAAATTTGTGCCAGATTTTAAAAACACCCTGACTCTTTGCCCTAACCAGACGTGACACTTTACAGCGTCATTTTTCTACCCTCACTAGAGTGAAAATGTATGATGCAGCGATTACCGCCAATCAGAAGTTTGATGTTTAATAGTTGTGGAGAGGGATTTTTGACAACTTTTTAACATTTTCGACAATTAGGGGTGGAGTAATTAGATTTATCCAAGTGAGCAAAAACAATTTGATACATTTTCTGATTCTATTTATCCTTTTATCCATCCATTCATCAGTCTATCCATCATTCTAGCTATTCATCATTCTATCATTCTAGCTGTCTATCAATCCATCCATCCATCATTTTATCGGTCAGTCTATCCATCATTCTAGCTATCTGTCCATCTGTCCATCCATCCATCCATCATTCTATCAGTCAATCTATCCATCATTCTGTCATTCTAGCTATCCATCCATCATTCTATCGGTCAATTCATCCATCCATCCATCACTCTATCGGTCAATCTATCCATCATTCTATCATTCTAGCTATCCAACCATTCATCCATCCATCCATCCATCCATCATTCTATTGGTCAATCTGTCCATCCATCCATCCATCCATTCATCCTTCATTCTATTGGTCAATCTATCCATCATTCTAGCTATTCATCATTCTAGCATTCTAGCTGTCTATCAATCCATCCATCCATCCATCATTTTATCGGTCAGTCTATCCATCATTCTAGCTATCTGTCCATCTGTCCATCCATCCATCCATCATTCTATTGGTCAATCTGTCCATCCATCCATTCATCCATTCATCCATCATTCTATTGGTCAGTCTGTCCATCCATCCATCCATCTATTCATCCATTCATCCACCGTTCGATTGGTCGATCTATCCATCTTTCTATCATTCTAGCTATCCATCCATCCATGCATCTATTCATCCATCCATCCATTTATTGTTCTATCATTGTTTGGAGCAGTTTTAGATTGTAAGATGTGTTAAATGAAGTAGGGTGTACTGCATTCTTAATGGTAGCTGAAATCATTAATTGAATTAGCATATGATCACTTAATAAACATGTGAAAAACCCAAAATATCGAGCAGTCAAATTCTCCAGAAACCTGTGGAGCTTTTTTTGTGAAATACTGCGTGGGTCTGCCCATGACTCATCTGACTCACAGTTCAGTACTGAATAAACACTGAATAGTACCTGTCTTTCGGATGTCCTGCATGCTGGTGACTTCCATATGCATGCAAACTCTCAACATAATCACTGTGACTGACATTAACAAGGAAAGCTCAAAGTAATAAATAGCAGCTTCAGGAAGAACGGTCCCCAGGACAGGTTACAGGAAGTAGAGAGCACCTATTATCCACCTCCACACGAGTGTGTGTGCATATGTTTATGGTAGCATGTGTACATACCTGCCTGGAAGGAATGACTAATCGAGCCCTAGAAGGAAGTGAGAAGCCAACAAGATCATGATGTCAGTGTCATCTGCTTGCGTGCAGCCTCTCGCGCTCTCGCTCTTTGACACCCACATTAACACTTCAGCTCTTTCTCTCCTCCATTTTGGTATTTGTCTCCTCATCCTGTTTTTTCTGCCTCATACAGTATATTCTTTACTCAGTTTTATTTTTCCGTTACATCTCTGTCGCTGACGTAAAAACCATCTGTCTTTTCTTACATTGGGCACTTTGCTTAAATTCCTCTTTTCTCATTCTGGTTGCTGTTGTTGTTTTGTTCCCTTAATCTCCCTCTTTCTCAGAGTCAATACTAGAGATTGACCGATAAAAGGTTTTGCAGGTTCCAATAACTAAGTTGGGGGGAAAGCAAATTAACCCATCGTTTTAAAAATTGATATATTGATGAAAAAATAATATGGCATATTTATAATAGCATATTTTAATTTGTATTCATTTATAATCTATTAAAATATAAATATTATTATAAAAAAACTGAAATTTAACTTGCAGTTTGTTACTTTACCTTTATGCAATTGAGCAACCAGTCAGTAATTATGCTGATTTAAGTCTCTCATCATATTTCATAATGTCATCCATAGAGGATTAAGGACACAAACACTGTGAAAGAGGTTCGTTTCAAGTCAGACATGAATGAAATTTATGATGCGGCTCAGTGAGTCAGATGTTAATTCAGTAAGCATTCTGGCAGATTCAGTGAATGATTCGTTTGAATGATTAAAAAAATTACTTTGCAGTTGTAGTCTTTTGACTCATTAAAGTTGACTCATTTATTAAAAGAACTGGCTCAAAAGTGTCAATACAGTAGTCAAATGTAATGAATCAAATAGACTCTTACATGAATCAGACTTCAGTGGCTGCACCGTTTATTTGTTTTTGCATGTGCATCCAGCAAGACAAGACAAGAGATTTATTATTTTCATGAACCATTACTTTTAAATCATTATCATTCATTTAGATTGGAAATGCATCAACTAACATACAGTATAATTTATTTTGTCATGATGCTTTAAATTTGGTAGCTCTGCCACCAAATAGATGAAATGCTTCAAAATTAATAGTGTGACACTTTTTATACAGTAATCTAGATTTTCAGATTGACTCAGTTTAATTTCAGAAGTCATTTTAACCTGAATTAATTTTGTCACTGATATTTCTAAGTGATTTTAGTAATATTCAGGTTCGCATAAAGGTGCTGTTGAACAGGACAATGTAAACTGTGCAAAAAACTAACATAAGTGTTCATTTTTCCCAGTATCTGATGAATAAATGAATCAAATAGACTAAATAAAATTAGATAAAATAGATAAATTATTTGTTCTTTTGAATGATTCAAAAAATGACTCTTCAGTTGTAGAGACCTGCAGTGGTGGAAAGAGTACTGAAAAAATATACTCAAGTAAAAGTACCATTACCTTCCAAAAAATGTAGTGTGAGTAGAGTAAAAGTACTTGTCCAAAAAACTATTAAATTAAAATAAGCATGTAACGACCACAAACGGAGGAAAATAGCGGATTAAAAGTACTGATACATCACTTAAAATGTACTAAAGTAAAAGTAAAAGTACACAATTTTTAAACTACTCAAAAAAATACAATTACTGATAAAAACTACTTAATTACTGTAACGTGAGTATTTGTAATTCGTTACTTCACACCCCTGGAGACCTGTGACTCATTAAAGTTGATTTGTTTATTAAAAGAACTGGCTCAGAAGTGTCAATTCAAATGAATCAAAGAGACTCTCATGAACTATTCATTCATGAATAAGGCTGAACTGTCAGCACTGTTTTTGTTTTTACATGTGCATCCAAAAAGACATTACAAAAGATGTTAACTTTTTTTATTGTTGTTGGTGTTTTTTGCCATAACCATGTCTTTTAAATCATTATGATTAATTCAGATTGCAAACGCCCAACTCAGATACAGTGTCATTTGTTTTATTTTGTGAAGCTGTAGATTAAATAGCTCTGCCACCAAATAGCGATGCATGAAATGTTTTAAAATTAATAGTGTGGCTATTTTTATACAGCAATCTAGTCTTGCAGATTGGCTCAATTTAAATACAGATGATATTTTATCTGAAATAATTTTGTCACCAATCTGATTTTAGTAATATTCGGGTGCTCAAAGAGGTGCTGTTGAACAGGAAAATATTAACATAAGTGTAAATATTTCCCGATATCTGATGGTTCCAAAAGCTTTTATCAGCACAAATTAAATGGTCAAAAGCGATATTATGACCATGCCTCTAGTCAATACCACCACCTACTTCTCAGCTCAGAGCCTCAGCCTCTCTTGACGTATTCTCTCTTTGGCTGTGCGTGCAACACGCTTAACATGTTCTGTCTTGAGAGTTGAGCTGAAGAATTTTGAGTGCCATCTTTCTCTCTCTCTTGCAGGCTGTGTGTGTGTGATATGGATCGTTTAGGACGGAATGAGTTCATAGGTGAAGTCAGGGTGGCCCTCAAGAAACTCAAGGAGGGAGAGAGCAAGAAATACAACATGGGCCTCGAGAGAATTGCACAGGTGTGTGTGTGTGTGTGTGTGTGTGTGTGAGTGAGTCATTGTGGCTGTTGTGAGGTTACATCCATTGGAATTTGTACTATGCATAATTTAGTGTTTGGGTATTTGCTGTATTATTAATAACCTTTCTATGGTTTTACAGACCCGGGAGGGTAACAGCCAGGCAGTGGATCCTGGGGCTTCTGTTGTAGAAGAGGAGGTAAAGATCCTATACTTTCCATCCTATACTTGAGACCTCTGCAAACTCCCTATTTACACTGAAACTGCCCAGATTGTAGAATACTCACGTTGAGGGCACAACGAGGACAAAGCCCCCAGGATGAAAGAAATATACCAATTAACAAAAAAAGCACTTTTCTGAACACTTGTTTTTCCACTTTGGACTGATAAACTGTCCTGGTCCATAAGGTTATCATATTCAGTAGCTGATTATAAGGTAATTATATTTAAAATAAGTTTTTATAATAATAAAAAAAATAATATATATTTTTTAATAATAATAAAATAACTTTTTTGGGATGTGACTAATGAGAATCTCTAAAATTATAGTGAACGTTTTGAGACAAGTCTTATAATTTTTGCCTGTACTATATTGTATATGGTGTTCTCTAAAAGTATTTCTTTAATTTTAGCTAACAGGTTATGAAATTCTGAAATATATTAAATGAACAGCAAAAACATCCTTTGCTTAAGGAGTTTCAAGTATATACTCACACCTTTCAAAAGACTCTTATGCTCAATACAGGTTGTATTTATTTGACCAAAATACAGTAAGAATATATATATTATTAAAAAAATTTAAAATAATTTTTATGCAAATTTTGTTATTCCATTTGTATACAATAAAAATAATCATTTTATTGAGAACTACAAAAACAGTCATGTTGTTCCTAAGGGGATGTTTAGCCTGGTTGTACCCTACTGAGATATATTGTTTAATGTATTATTGATGGTCTGAATATTGATCAGTGGAACCAAGCCTGTCTGTCTTTCTCTGTATCTCTAGCGTGGCCGTATCCTGGTCTCTCTGCTGTACGTCACAGAGAAAAGTTCTCTGACTGTGGGAATTATTCGCTGTGCCCACCTGGCCGCCATGGATTCGAATGGATACTCAGACCCTTTTGTCAAAATGTGAGTCTTTGGTGCATTTTTTTTAAAGAGTGGACGATGGCAAAGTTACAGGAATTGATAAAGAGGTGGGTGGGGTCACATGTCCAGTATCCTCCAAGCCAAAAATAAAGTGGAAGCTTTTAGTCCAAACACCTATTCATGCCAAGTCAGAGTTTTTGGCATTGCAAAAGCATAAAAAGCCAGGCAGTCAGAATAAACCAGATCCAAAAAAGGGCTTTCCAACTTTGTTTGCAATATGCATTAAATAGTCATCGAACAGACTGTTTTTTTGTTTGTTTTGTTGTTTTTTAGAAGTTTGAGATGAGATCCATGGGTTTTGTGTGATGATTGGAGCCTACATCCCCACACAAGTGGATCTAATGTTGTAATCAGTACCTCAAAGCACCGATGTTGTTCAAATAGAGTTAAAGCATGTTAGCAGACGAGTACAATCCCCAGGGCTCCTGTAGTGAGTCAATGGTGGGCATGATTATCATTTTCACAGCTTTTATTTAATTTTCACATTTATTACGATAAAAAAAACAAGTTTTAACAAGCATCATTTTGTTTGTCCTCTTTTGAATCATTGCATAGCACCGCATCATGCGAACGCAAGTACATGTTATTGCGATATGACTCAATTCATTGGCTTTACCCTCCTCCTAGTTAGCATTATGGATTTCATTTCAAGGTGATTTATTTCTCTCTGTACCTCTGGTTGATCATAATTTATCCCCCTGTGGGTTCTTGCGAAGAGTAATTCAAAGTCCACCCACACAATAAGACATGAGGAGATTTTATTTAGAGGCATAGAGAATTAATGGGGCATAGAGATGGATGCAGAGAGTCAAGAGGCAAGCGGAAAGTCAGAAAAAACTCGGTCGCTGCGTTCTTAGCTTCGGCTTCCCGCCCTCGGTTTCCCATCACATGTTCTTTTATCATTTGCCATACCTCTTCTTCTCGACACTATCCATTCCTCTCTCTCTCTCTCTCTCTCTCTCCGCTCAAGTCTGATAAAGCATGCATAAATCTTGGACCACTCTCTCTCTCTGTCGATGGGGTCCTGTTCATTCTTATCGTGAATGTATTTTGATGTGTTGTGTGATGCAGAGGAGTTTTTTTCCGCTATCTGCTCCGAGGAGATAGGATTTCCTTGTTTATCGTGCCAGTTACAGGCACTGATGGGCTCACTGGAGCAGTGGAAATCTATTGTTAGAGAGTGGACTGCTTTTATACAGCGGGATAGACTGCTGGGAGTGTGCGTGTGCATGTGTGTGTGACAGCTGCTTTAGCGCTTGTTTAGGACTAGACTTGTCAATATAGTTTAGGATAAGGTGGAAATTTTGACTCCATCTCTCGTGACACGAATGACAGCATGGCTTGTTTGGATGCTGGGATTGTTTGTGCATTGTGACCGCTGGACCAGATGTTATTTGGCTTTTTGTCCTCTGAGGTTGATTCCAGTTATGGCTGAATTTAGCTGGAATTTATTGAAGCAGCAAACTCATTTTATTAGACTGGATTTTCTGCATCAGTCACTCTTGTCTTTTTAATAGCAATAAAGGCTTTAATTGTAATAATTTAATGGATTCTAACAAATAAAATGAAGCGACATCATTGGAATACACCAATAATGTAAAAACCAAGTGTTTTCAGTGTCACCAATTAGCTAATGTAAATAATTTACATTTAAATATAAATTTATATATACATTTTGAAAGAGGGCTAAATGGTAAGGTTCAACAAAGAGCAAAAATCCTTTTTTTTTTTTTTTTTTTAAATCCCGTCCTATCAATTTTCCAATTTCATTTTTTTATTTTTATGTATTTCTATTTTATGTTTTTTTTTATGTTTTTAAATGTCATTTTTATTTTATTAGTTTTATTTCTTATGTAAAACAATTACAACAACTGAAAACAATTTGCATAATATCTAGAAATTATACAGCTATAATTCTGTGGATAAACTCCATGACATTATGTTTATATGATTTTGTTTCTATTTTTTTGTGGCTGATTTTATTTATTTATTTATATTTGTAATTATTTTTCTTTATTAAAAGCAATTATCATTCCAAAAAAATATTTAAAATAATATTTCAGCTTGAAATAATATCTAGAAATTTTACCACTAAACCACGTTAATAATTTTTACATTTATTTGTTTGAAAATGATGGCATATTAATTGGTTTGTCATTTTAACCCATTCTAACAGATGCTTCTCAGTCAAGTATTTCTCTTAATTTTGTCAAAATTCCATCTGTGTCGGTCAGCTACTAACTCTCTCACATTGGCCCCGGGTCAGCATACCATCGTTATTGTTGAGTGCCGGACTGGCTTAGTCTGTAATAGAGGGAACACGAAACTGGACACAAGTAGGGATTAACTGTTGAGGGAAACTGGGGCCCAATCAATACTATAGTTGTTTCATGGGGGAAAGAGAAACTAAATCTCTAGATTTAGAGAGGGGCAGCTTTTTTTCCTGAGATGTTTTTCTCGGTCAACACACAGTGTCTGGTTTTAACCGAAGAAGCTTAAGCAGGGAAGCTTACCCACAACTCTCTATCTCTTCTCTCCTGTATGTGAATGTAATCACCATATCCAGGTTGCTAGAAGGAAATCTATTTAATCAATGTGCTAAGGCAAGGCTACAGGCATTTTCAGAGAAATTCAGGAAAGGAATCGACACATCAGCTGTGTTCGAAACATCTCGAATGTAATTAACCAAGCAAATAATTTGTAGACATAGCCAATCAGTGATTAATTATTATCTCCAGCGGAGATTATGTGCGTGCAGAGGCAAGCACTTATGCAAATTTCGAAATTCAGATTATCTGATCATTGTTATGCTTTAAAGAGGTTTATTTTCTTGGACTGCAAAGATAAAAAGGCTAAATTAATGACTTAAAAGTTGATGGGACACATTTGCAAACCATTATAAACCGGGTAGTTCCGGTCCTTGATTCTGATTGGTTGAGATCATTGAGATACAGTTCGAAGCTGTTGTAAATTACTCTACAAACATACACCTTTGTTTACTTCTGTCTGTTGCTCGGCAACCACTTTGTTGGAACCACAACCGTTTCTGAGGAACTACATTAGCTGTGTCTCATTTAGAAGGCTGCGCCCTCCGGAGGTCGCATTCGAAGGTTGCATACGTCATCGAGGCTGTCTCATTTCAGAAAAGCAAGTAGGACACTCCGAATGCGACCTTCGAATGCGACCTTCTTTCACAGGAATTCGGAGGATGCATGAGGTGTATCCTTCGCTGCTACAGATAACCCACAATTCTTTGCGTCGCCGTAAACAACCGTTGTTAATTAGAAAAATGCCGGCGCCGGCAGATGTACACACAAGAGCAGATGTGGTGTTCTGTTTACAACTTACCTTAAATCGCCTCGGTAAAAACGGATAAACTTTGTTCTTAATATCCTCGATTGTTTGGTGGAAGAATACTGTTTTTATTTATATCATTACACTTTATTTGCTCTGTTTTATTCTGTGAAACCTTACTACGTATATGGAATAACCGTTTTATAAAAGCAATAAGCCCCATGAAGCCGTGGTTTACAGTGAATTTATAACAGCTAAGGGGGCTTAAAAATGAGCCAAAATGGAAAGATGTTTTCAGAAGCATTTAAAGATGCTCATTTTCTTTCGAATAACATGCACCAAAAATAATAAGAACAGGAATGTGTATTAAGAAAGTAAAATCAGGTCAATTCTGATCTAATGTTGCAGAAGCCTCTGTCAATCAGATGCTTTTATAGTGAACAAACACGCACATGGTAAACGGTAATCCACCTGAGGCTAGCATTAAATGTCTACTTTTTAGCAAATCAGTTAGGGTGAACATCACAAAATAATTAATATTCATGACTCAAGTACGCCTGGCACAGTTGCGCTGAGCCGCTGACAGAAAGTAAACTTCCTGAGGAGCGAGGACATGAACAACAGCAAAGAAGAAAAGCCTTCTTTGACAAACGTACGCATTTTTCTATATTCATATCATATCTGTCACAACAATGCCGTGTCTGGAAAGTAGGGATGCACCGATACCACTTTTTCCAGTACTCGCCCGATACCGATACTTCTATTTTTGGTACTTGCCAATACCGAGTACCGATACCGATATTTTTATTGCATTTGTAAATTTTTTAAATATTGGGTACAGAAACCAAAAGGGTATGTATAATGTTAGTTGGTTAACTTTATTTATCAAATAGATACAGTCAAACCAAAATTTATTCAGACACCTTCAAAATTTTTCACATTATCACAGTTTATTCGCTATAGTTTAGAAAATGGTAATAAAATATGACAAGAACTCAGAGTTAAACTGTGTCAGAACAAATTCAGCTTGATAATGTCAGATAATTTTCGCGCATCTGCGCCGCCGCGCGCTCAATCCACTCAGCGTGCTTTGTTAATCAGCTCGCTCACATCAGCTATACAGGCGTTAATACTGAATGTTTAATGTTATATTCATTGCATACATATACTTCGTAGTAGACATCCTTAACTCCTTTCTGCTGTCTGTTGTTCTGTTGTCGGTGTTTCTTTGTCTGAATTTATCGCTTATCACGTGCTGTGTGGTATCGGCGTTTGGTATCGGGGCATTTTAACGAGTACGAGTACGAGTACGGGAGACCAGTATCGGGCCCGATACCGATACCAGTATCGGTATCGGTGCATCCCTACTGGAAAGTTTAGTTTTATGCTTTCAAGTACTTTCTCGCATGAGTGTATCTGTGGCAACGAGGCATTTAAAACTAATGATATTTCTAATGTGTATTTAGAGAGGCTGATGAGATTTAGATATGCCCCCACTTTTCAGATTGTGTGTGTGTGTATGTAATGATTATGAATGAGACCCCGTAGAGTTCAGCTCTATTTTCATCTGGCCCTCGGCATCACCACATAATTATAACAGACAAGGGAATGCAGATATTATTGCACATGCTCTAATTAATGTCATTACACGGGACACAATTTCAATAGTTCCGCTTTCATCTGAACTTGTTGCAACGGCGAGACATTTAGGCTCGCATTCGAATGTTTATTCAGACGCTTGGCATCATGCACCGACTTTCTTGAACGTGCATTTTTCACTAATTGCAGAAACGATTAAGTCAAAATGTAATTAGTGACTAATTCACGGATACATGGATGCAGGTGCACATTAAAGCTGAAGTGTGTAATTTTCTTGATGTTAAAATACTTTCTCCTATCTCAGTGCAGAGTCAACTACAGCAGGTTGATTTCCAGGAAACATGTCAACATTGGAACTCTGTGGTGCTTTCAGAACATTTCTCTGTTTGTTTCAGCTATTCGTGAATTTTTTAGCTAGTATTTTATGAATACTGTGTATTTGGACATAATATTCATCTGATGAATTCTGCATAATATAGAAGGGATGTAGGCACACTTATACACATTTTTTTATTTGATGGCACTAGTGGCACAGAAATTACTTTTACATTTGGCAGAAAGCATTGCTTTCATGGTGTACTTATAAGTTCATGCATTCACCCTTGGAATCAAACCCATGACCTTCAGCTTTGCTACTGTTTGAGCTACAGGAATGATAATTACACACTAATTTTATGCTGCTTGCACTAATTACAAATTACACACTTCAGCTTTAATATATGTAAATATTATGTAAAATGATTTTTTTTTCTTGTTTTGCCATGCCTATTATGAACTGAACTTGCTCTGTAAGAATAGGGCCCAATAGACTGGGAGTTAGCATATTGAAAATGTCATTCTTATTCATCTGAATTTGCCCTCGCTACACAAGGATTTCCAATACTCAAGACTGAAGAAAAGACAAGAAGAAAAACATTCTGTCCATGCCAAATTTCTTCTTTCATTCAGGACTGACGGTTGTCATTGTAGACAGGCTATTCCAGGACGACAGTTATTCTTTTAATTACCCAGATGACGACAGTTGTCTCCTTAGGGTTAGATCTGAAGTGAACCCTGTGGTATCAAGAATGAAATTTCCTGCAGCTCTTCTTGAGAAGGACATTATGAGCCTCATGCTTAATGTAATAGCATCTAATATTAGCATGCTTAGTATCAGTCAGTTTTGCCATTTAAATCAAGTTTATCCGCCTGTAACTTTTTCGAGTTCTGACAAACCGTTGATGTCTTTGTCACAACTTTCCATGAAGACATGAAGGAAACAGCTGGAACATGTCCCATGTCCCACGCCTGTCTATTCATTGGGCCTGGGGTAGGGGAACCCATCCAAAAATGTTGTAAATTTAAATGACTTCCAATTAATATCCAACACTTTTTACAGGACATTAAAAAGCCATTAGAAATGCAAAATCATCCTGTCAGTGACATAAAGCTTGTCACACAGAAATAAAACATCATTAATATTCTGATTAATATCCTGACATGTACCAGCAAATCAGTCAATTATTATCTAAAGATTGGCTAATTTTATATTGAATCACCACTCAAGCATCTATTATTAGTTTCAATAGTGTGTCATTAGTCCAGTGGTTATTATCCAGTGGTAAATCATTTTTTTTGCACAAACACACGCTGTGCTGTTAAATGATAATCCGTCAATATTATCCAGTTGACATTTAATGGAAACTGACAGCGTGATTGCAAGTGTGTTATTGCTTTTATACACCAGTTCAATAAATAAGCTTATAAGAAACTAATTTAAGACACAATAGTCACAGAACTGTGTGTTCAGCGCAGTTGTGTAGTACAGTCTTTCATGAATGATTTGTTCTTTTATGTGAATATCTGATATGTCTTTGGAATAACAAGTTGTCTCAGAGACTGATTTGTTAATTTTGTTGTGACTGCGCATACGCAACATCTCAAAAAGACGCTGTAGGGACTTGGAGTGAACTCATTTCTGTTTCCCATAACTTTTCTTTGGCTGCATATATTTCAAATTTAGAGCATGATCAAAGATTGCATATTAAACGTGTTCGGGGGAATTTATCTTAGAACTTTTTCATTGAACTCATTTTGTTTATGAATGAATTGGTGTTTTTGAATGTTTCAGTCAATTGGATGACTTCAATTGACTGAAATTGAATGAATTGAGTTCAGAATTCAACAAATGGGTCACTCATAAAATTTGGGAATATATTAAAACAGCTGGTTTTATGTAAGTTATTATATATTTTATATAATATATGGTTATATTTTTTTATGTATATTATTCACAAAATGCAGTGCTATTTGCCAGTTAACATTGCATTATTTAAATTAATTTTATCTGAGAGATTTTTGTGTTTGTATTATATGCTCTGATAATTTTTTTTTAGCAGCAGATATTCATCAAATGACAGAGAAAAGCACCAAAAACAGCATATATCCATCCAGACATACAGTCTAGTCATGTGTGCTTTCGTCATTTTAAAAAGCTAAT
Organism: Sinocyclocheilus rhinocerous; assembly: GCF_001515625.1. Taxonomy (NCBI): domain Eukaryota; kingdom Metazoa; phylum Chordata; class Actinopteri; order Cypriniformes; family Cyprinidae; genus Sinocyclocheilus; species Sinocyclocheilus rhinocerous. The sequence goes on along the minus strand of NW_015641805.1, from coordinate 487,286 downwards.
TTATGTTTCTGAATTGCAGTTACTTGATTAGTTTAATTATTTTACTTAATCAGCCTCTAACAACACAGATGTCATGTGCAAATATACACCGGCACGATTCAGTCATAGTCAATTTAATGTTGTTCAGCCTCTATGTGTTATGTAACTGCTTCGGGTACGGGAAGCAGGTTTCATAACTCGTCATGGATCCATGTAGATGGCAATATGTCTCTTGCATCATATCCCCATGCGTTCACACGTCTCTCTCCATCTCTTTCCTTGTAACATGTTGTGTAGGTTGATATCTCTCATGAATAATAAATGATGAGTCCTGATTGGTTATCCACTGATGACTCCATGAGCCACAGATCTTGTGGATGCATCATCTGTCCTCCAACACCCTCTCAATCCATTCATTCCATCCATCCTCAATTAGAGATTATCATCTCTCAGTCTGTAATAGATTGAATGAATCACCCAGAACAACACCATCATCGCCACCTCACTATACAAGGTCTCTCTCTCTCTCTCTATTCTCTCTCTAGAATTCGTCATGCTCTAAAATGAGCTCTTACACCCTTGTCTGTGCTTTTTTTCTGCCTTGATTGTGTCATGGATGTTTTGTGAGCTTGAGACAAACCGGGCTAATGATTTGCTTTGATGTTTGAGAAGTTATAAAATTCTCACTGCAGAGCAATGATTAATTTCTGGCTATTTCTCTTTCTCTTTCTCTTTATCAGTGTTTTGCAGCCTGACATGGGGAAAAAGTCCAAATACAAAACCTCAGTGAAGAAGAAGACTCTAAACCCCGAGTTTAACGAGGTTAGTATTCCTATTAAAGGGGTCATATGATGTTGCTAAAAAGAACATTATTTTGTGTATTTGGTGTAATGAAATGTGTTTATGCGGTTTAGGGTTCAAAAAACACATTTTCCACATACTGTACATAATTGTTTCTCCTCTATGCCCCGCCTTTCTGAAACGCGTCGATTTTTACAAAGCTCATCGTTCTGAAAAGCGAGGTGTGCTGTGATTGGCCAGCTATCCAGTGCGTTGTGATTGGCCGAATACCTCAAGCGTGTGACGGAAATGTTACGCCCCTTACCATATTGTGATGCTGTGTCCCGGCCGGAGCGACGAGACAAAAACATTAAAACCCATTATAAACGAGGCATTTGTTGCATCCAGTGGGGACATAATTACATATTATAATGACTTATACTGTCTTTTTAACCGTTGCGTTGCATCGTGCTGCGTAAACATAAAACCATGTCTGCATTTGTGATCAGAGAAATGACAAACAACAAGCCCTACTCTACACTGCCCAAAAAACTCGCGTTTGAATCATCAGTGGCAAATCCTTCAAATGAAAACGTACTTACAGTCTGTGAGTCAGAACAGCAGGCATTGTAGTCTACTCTCCCAGGATCAGGAAACAGTCCTCCATAAAACAAAGTAGTTTCGCTTTCACAACGAAACACACAGCGCCTTCACGACATGGCGCCGGCGGCAACAACAATACTACAGCGAGAATAAAAGTTACGCCTTCTTTCTTTGCGTGAACATGTAAGCAGTGTTATGCAAATCTTCCCACGTCGTGACGCAGACATGTGGGGGCGTGTTAGAATGTGCCGTTTTAGGTAGGCGTGGTTGACTCTTAACTTTTATAAAGAATATCTCTTTGGATTTTAGACTTTAGTCTTTGCAACTTTACAGATCGTCTTTATGCACCAAGAGCTTGTAACACTCCAAAGAGAAAGGAAAAATTTAAATTGCATCATATGACCCCTTTAAAGGTGTGGTCACATGAAGCTCCACAATTAATTGAGATTATGGCTCTCGCGATTAATTAAAAAATTTAAAATACCGATTCTTTTCTTAGTAAGTCTACTTGAACTAAAATGACTTTTACACAATTTTTTGCAGTGGTTGAGCATCAGTCAGACAAATGCAATGGAAAACAAAAGGCATTAAAACGAGTTTAAAGCAGTCTTGGTTAACTTTTTAATCTAAAGTAATAATCACAATAAAATATCAGGGAGAAATGCGTAACAATTAGGATATTGTCACAGTCATGCAGCCCTTTAGACTGCATGCAACTCTGTTCAAATCCATTCATATTCATGTGAATGTGGGCGAGCGGAAACGCAGGCTTCATTCTTGGCTGCATACCAAATTCAAGTTTGATAAACTTTGACCTGTGAATTTCTATAGTCACAGATTGATCTCGACTCAAAATGAAGAATAAAAACTTGATTTGCAATTTATGGGAAAGTGTTGTAGGTGGTATATATGACAAATTTTATTGTATTATTTTTGTTACTTAAAAGTCATAATTTATTTAAAAGCAGAAGCCCTAGAATGTGATAGCCTATCCTGTTGTTCGTAATTTTGCATGCTCAAAGTCGAGTGTGACCACACCTTGTGACCACTCATTGTAAATATAAATGTTGTTTTGTCCCTCTACCAAAACTCATGTTTGTCCTCTTCAACCCAGGAGTTTACCTATGAAGTCCCACATGATCAGCTGCCCAAGAAAACTCTGGAGATCTCAGTCTGGGACTACGACCTGGGCATGAGCAATGACTTCATAGGTGAGTTTTACAAGCAAAAATATTCATTTCCTTTGAAGTCTTTGGTGCGAAGCATTTCACCAAACATGAAGTGCACACAGTTTCAAAATGAAAGCCGCTTGATGACAACTGTTAAAACCTTGACTTATACCAGAAACAGTTGTTTAGTTAGTTTAGTGTCTTTCCTATACTTACTTATGCATTCTGTATTTACACTGTATACACACAACTTTGCAGAAAAATGTAATACAAGTGCAAAAAATAGAGTTATAGAATATGTCTGTTATATACATTGTATGTAAGCTAGTGACTTGATTTGCTGCATAGACTTCCCATGGAAATGCAAACCAAGCGACAACTCAAATGATTGTCTCTGGTATTGTCAGCATGCCACAGATGCTGCGATAGAGCTGAACTTATTTTGACATGGATCTTTCCTTTTAGATGGTGCTGTTTGTGAATGTTACAACTTGCATGTCTCATTTCCTGTGCAGAATAAGAAAAGAGTTTTATATACAAGTTCACCCAAAAATCTCACCATTTGCTTATTCTCATGTCATTCCAAACCTTTTTCCTCCCTTGGAGCACCAAAGGAGTAGTTTAGCAAAGTGGAAGGGTCCACAAAAAAAAAAGAAAAAACAGAAAAGCATCACAAAGGACCATAAAAGTAGTCCAATGTGAATCATACGATAACTTTGTGTGAGGAACAGACTGAAATTTAAGTCGTTAATCACTGAAAGTGTCGCTCGACAGCTATGGTCACTGTTCACTTTTAATGAAAGAGCAGCCTGCTATAAATAACTGCTTTTGTGCTCCACAGAAGAAAAAGATCATACAGGTTTCGAAAGACATGCGGATGAGTAAATGATGACGGAATTTTCATTTTTGGCTGAACTGTCCCTTAATGAAAAGAAACAGAGGAAGGGTCTAGAACAGAAATCTCTTGAGCTTTGTGCTGTGACATGTTTATTTATGGTTGAATGACACGAGCGCTATGTAATGATTGGGACAGTGAGAGTAATTGATGTCAGTGTTACTGATTTAGAGGGGATGGCTGAGGAACGGATGGGGGGGATCAACAGAAGTGTAAAGACATGAAGGGATGTGAATTAATGGAGGCTTGTGAGAGACATCCAGGCGTGAAGGCACACCCAGGACGCAGGTCTCGGATTGACAAGTGCAATGAAGCTTAGTATTTATTTAACATTTTCTTGGATCTTTCCAACTCGCTTTCTTTCACCCGCTCCCTGTCTGTTTCCTTTCTTTTTCTTTCATTCCCTATGGCAGGAATGTCATGCGTAGGGTTCATTTGTCATGGCTTGCTCGTGGCCATGAGCATGTGGTATTGATGTGAGGTGTGTGTGTGTTTGTGTAGGAGTGATCGAAGCGGGACAGGATCTCAGTACGTGAGGGGCCTAATTAAATGAAACGCAGCTTGTGTCCACCAACATACTCACACGCACTTTCATTATTCAGAGCAAGCTCAGGTGTTAGACTAAGGAGAGACATGCTGAAGTGTCTAGAACAACTCAGCTTCAGAAGCCACAGTCTATACATACAGTATATAAGCAATATGTATGTATGTAATATAATATACTCTTGTCATTTTAAAAAGCAGATAGCATGTGCTAGAATGTTATGGTGGGCAAACATCCATCCAACCATAATGCTTACCTCATCAATTAAATATTCATGTGCTGTTTTAGTTACATTGTCCATTGGGAAATTTAAAACTGTCATTGTAAACACAAGATTTAAAACAGATTTATGTGCGAATATAGACAAGCAGGTATTGAAAGAGGTTGCATGCTCATCATCACTCTCCGCTTGGTGTTATTAACCTCATAAATATGTAAATAAGCATCTAATTACTACCCAGGGTAAAATAGTATAAAACAGAATATATTAGACAAATATAGCATGCAGTTGCCTAACACACAAAAAAATGCAATTAAAATATCAAGGAAAATACACTACCATTTAAAAGTTTGGGGTCAGTAAGAATTAAAAAAATTTTCTTTTTCATTTTTTTTTTTTTTTTTGGAAAGAAATTAAAAATTTTATTCAGCAAGGATGCATCATATTTATTCTAATAATTTAAAATAATTATAAATAAATTCTGTTCTTTTGAACTTTCTATTCATCAAAGAATCCTGGAAAGAAATTGTTTTCACAAAAATTGATTTAAAAAAAGCTGATTTCAACATTGATAATAATAAGAAATGTTTCTTTATCACCACCTCAGCATATTGGAATAAAGCGGTTACATTATGATATTTAATAATTTTATGCTTTTTACTGTGTTTTTGATCAAATAAATCCAGCCTTGGTGAGCATAAGAGATTCCTTTCAAAAACATTTTTAAAAATCTCACTAACCCCAAACTTTTAAACAGTAGTGTAATAATTCATTATGATTTTTTTTTTTTTGGTCATAATCATCCAGCCCTGCTATTTTTCATTGCTATTGTTCTCTCTTTCTCTCTCTTTCTCAGGTGGTGTTGAATTGGGGATTAACGCAAAAGGAGAGAGACTGAAACACTGGTTTGAGTGTCTAAAATACAAAGGAAAGAAAGTGGAGTACTGGCACACACTGACACAGCAAGGAGCCCCTAGCAGTGACTAACACACAGACAAGCACACACAAGTTCATCCTCTGAAAATAATACAAGAAAAATGGAGTAATAATGATAAAGAAATGCAATAATGCTCAGTCTGAGAATGATGATGATGACGACATTCAATATTAATGCGTTAAAAAAAGCATCATAATCTATTGTACAGCTAAGTGTCACATTCTTTTGTGATGAGAAAGAAGCAAGTGTGATCACAAGCCCAGATTGTGACGCACAAACAATCGACCCCTTTTTCTGGTCTACACGTCACTTATGTGAAATCGTACTGTGTTGTGACTATGCCACAGGAGCTCATGCCATATTATTGTGTTATTGTTTATTACATGTTAAACGTGTAATAGCATCCTGGTGTTTGTTACAGTTGGTGGTGCCGTAATTTTGCACACTGTCAAAGCACAACACATCCAGCTGACTGTAAATGTTTATGTGTACCTATGTATTTGTTACGTATGAAAGTTTACAGTCTCTTCCAGCCCGACAAAAACATGATGCACAGGAAAAGCACAAGGGACGGCGTATGAAGGAACTCTAAAGCAATGAAAGGAGCTGTCTATGGATTTAAACGTTCACTCAAGAACTGCTGCCTGTCACTTCGAGAAGAACCAAACGACAGTCACCTCAACACGAATGTGTGTGAATGTCCCTGTCTGTGTTTTGTCTTTGTACGTGTCTCTGTTGAATGTTTGTACAGTCTCCTACAAACAAAAAACAAACAAAAACAAGCGCTGATGCACGTTGACAGACTTTTTTCGCGCTCTCTCTACGGCGCCCTCTACTGGTTTAGAGGCCTAACCGCCAGGACAGTGCCAGTATGGCGGGTGAATCGCCTCTGGCAGGCCTCATGCACAACTGCACGCCCCATTAGGGGTTAAATTAGCAATCAAACGAATCCTTCGAAGGACAAACTACCTGTCAAGTACGTCTTTGGGTCAGAACACAAAATCTGGGTCGGTTCGCTTTGTCACACTTGCTTTGTCGTCCTGACAATGTGTTGACATAAGATCTGTGAAACGATGCACATTTCTTGCCATGCGTGGGAATTTCGGCTGTAATTGTATCTGTGTGATTGCATTTATTAGCTGTTTATTAGATTCCGTAAATCAGCTACCTGAATCTACTTTTCATCTGGTCTTGATTGAAGACATTTTATGCATTTAATTGCACAAAAAAACGTATTGTTAACCCTGTGCTTTTATGGCCCCCGTCGCCGTTCCTGACTTGGAGTTATTCTGTGTTTTTTTATTTATTATTTTTTTTACATTTGAGTTATCAAATGAATGGCCTAAGCGGTGTATAATTATCAAATGTTATTCTAAGCTGCTGCATGCCAAGTCAATGTCACATATGCGTTGATGGACCACCGATCTGCAGTGCTTATGTTTGTCCTAATATCCATCAATGGGCCCATCTAAGGGTATTTGTTTTTGCTCAGTGAACTGGGACAATCCAGGCTACCTTTGATGAAACAGCATGGCATTTAGATAATGGACTGGCACCACCTGCCAGCCAAGATGGGACTCCGGGGAGCGTTAATGAACGAGGGTCAAACTGAAGGAGGATTATTCAAATCTCGCTCACGTGTCCTAGTTGACTGTCTGTGTGGAACATGTGATGTGACTGCCATCGTGTGTCGGTCTCTGTAACTGCGTCTCCGAAATAAATTGGTGCAACAGTGGCTGTTGGAAATGAGAGCGAGTTTTGTGCGTTCGAGTCTTATGACCTTTCATTCATGCATCAGATTTCTTGTCATTTCATGGAAAATAAATAACGAATGCATGATGTAAAGTACATCTTTAATGACTGAGATTCTGCATGCATTCTAACTCTATGCATAACATGATATTGTTACATAAATGCATTTGTTTGTGATAAAAGAAAGTTTGATTATTTTTTTGTGGCGTGACACTGTTGTGATGTCTTTTTATCTCTCTCTTTTTATGGATTAATTGGATTAATTATTCTTCCCATGAAAAGAGAAGCGCCAGCCTCATCGCTCCACAGTATCAGAACGAAGGGCTGTAGAGCTGCAAAAGAAGAGAAGGAGCGAGAAAAAGAGATGCTTGTGGCTGCGGCGGCCTCCACTCCCTTCTCCATCAGCGAGAGAAAGGCGCTGTGACGGGCGTCTGAGATAAATGATTCCGATTCCTCCGGAAATATTCCACACAAGTTAGGATTTAGGAAGAGATCTGACAAACCTGAGGAGAGGTGAGGAGAATTCGGTCATGATTTACTCATCCACATTTGTTCCAAATATGCATGCTGTTATTTTTTTTTTCCATGGAATACAAAATGAGAATTTTTTAAGTGTACATGCTTCCTTTTTCCATTCATTGTTGCCAAAAAGGAGTAAAAAGCACCCAAAAAAAAAAAAAAAAAAAAGGTCACAAACATATAATAAAAGTGGTCCATATGACTTTTGCACTATATTCCAAGTTACCTGAAGCCATATCATAGCTTTGAGTGAGAAACAGGCCAAAAAAAATTCTAAATATTTTCAGTGAAAAATGACTCATTTCTGATTTTCTTCTCAAAAAGTTAATATATGACTTGGAATATATTGTAGGGCATGATTTTCTGATAATATTTAGGTTGTATGGAAAATGGGATTGTGTACATATGTATAAAAAAAAAAAAAAAGAAGAGGTGAGAGAAAATGGATTACAGGTTTGGAACAAGATGAGTAAATGATGCAGCATTTTGGAGTAAATTAAGTGACTTTCTTACCCAGTTTCCTCAGTAAGTCCTCCAGTTGTGTGTCCACTGTCAGTTTAATTTTAGGCAGTATGACCTCAGCGGTTTGGGCTGGGATTTTATCCATCTCAGATACCATTGATAGAATAGAATCTTTGTTTATATTATTCTCCATCAATACAAAGGATTCTTCTGACGTTGTGCGCGGGATCAGTATGTACAGGCTGTTTTTACCCGTAAGAGGGAACTTTCCGACCTGGAGAAATAGTTCTGCAATGTATGTGTTTGTACTTGTACAAATACGTACAAGTGCTTATAATTCATTCATAGGAAATGGTGTCATTTATGTAAAATTAAGGATTTTTTTTCTTTTAGTTATATTTTATTATTTAATTATTTCTATTTAGATAACATCATTTTATTTAATTCAACATTTTTGATGTAATTTTTATTTATGTGTTTTAAATGTATGTATTTATCTATAGGTATACTTTTTGAAATGCACCACACTAGTATCTAGTAAATCATAGTATCTAGTTTCTTGCCAACGCAAAATTTTATAGAAAAAAATCAAATAAATGTAATCACTGATATTTTTCCCATAATAGAGCTTGATGAGACACGAATAAAGACTAAGAGAAACTTGCCTCAGAACTATCTAAAAACATATTACATGGTTGCACTTTTTTAATAAATATATATATTTTTTAAATATGGTGAAAGGGGGCATGCAAATTGGCTGATATTTTGAAGAGAAAAACAAACAATGTTTTATAATAATTTGCCTTATACACTAAACAAGGTCAATCTATAAAATAATGTAACTAAGTTAAGCATTCGGTTAATAATATTGGTATCAAGTCAAATGGTCTCAAATGCACACAAACGGCACCATTTCCTAATAATGACCTTTGTGCATTAATTGCGACACTTACCTCAGCCTGTAATTTTTTGTTGTAGCCCATTTGGAGGTTATACTTGGAGCTGTAGAGAGTCTGCACTTCTATGACCTCACCTGAAAACTTCATGAAGTTTTCCCATTTATTTGTTGGTTCAAAAACTGTCTTCCATTTACCTGTAAAGCACAAAGAAATACAAACAAACTTTATGACAAGTGTCATACAAAATAAACAGGTACAGTATTCAGATATATAATGTCACTTACCATTAAAGTAGACAGCATTTAACAAAACAAACGAGGTGGTGGGATCCACATAATCAATTAACTCAGTGATTTTATTGTTTGTCTTCTCTGCCACCCATTGATTGATGAGAATCACGTTTTGATTGCTGTCATTGGTCAGCTTTTCTGGCACGGCATCATAGAACTCATTTGATTGGTTGACAAAAGCTTCTCCCAACTGTCGCTCTATGTGGAAACAAAACTCTTCAGGCTATGGATATGACTGCCGACTTAATTTAGGCTGCAGTATCAAAATGAAGTCCAGAATAAGTGATTCCGATGTTATTACAGCAATGCTTTTATTTTGACAACATATATCCTTGTGAAAAAGAAGTAAGCCTAATTGTAATCCTAAAATTAAATCATTAAAAACCTGTACTTGAAGATAATAAACGAATGAAACACTTAAGTGGACAGTAAACGGAGTAGACTTTCATGACTGTTTCTAAACACACTTAAAGGGTTAGTTCATCCAATGATTCCCCCGGAACTGCTTCCATGTACAACAGTGAGCGCAAGCTAGATTAAAGTGATTATTACGTTTTGAATATGGATATTTTTCTTAC
>NW_015641805.1:471772-476144 GCF_001515625.1 Sinocyclocheilus rhinocerous | reverse complement strand
AAATATATATATTTAAATACATGACATGTGAGTTTCGACAGAAATTACATTAAAGTATATTTTAGTTTACCTTAATAAATGTCAATAAATTCTGCAGCGCATTGACCAAATTTCAAAAGCAACAGAATTCTGAAATTATAAAGATGTATATTAAATTGCATTTTCATCACGTGTACTTACAAATATATTTAAATACATGACATGTGAGTTTCGACAGAAATTACATTAAAGTATATTTTAGTTTACCTTAATAAATGTCAATAAATTCTGCAGCGCATTGACCAAATTTCAAAAGCAACAGAATTCTGAAATTAGTTATAAAGATGTACATACGTAAATCCTAATTAAGCGTGTCAGATAAGCTCTCTTAAGATTAACAGAGTGCATTCAATATCAATTTAAACTAGAATATATTTTCAATTCATTCTAAATAACATGCCGTTAAGTGTCTGAAAACTGAAAAATGACATTCAGTGTATTTTTAAGAAAATATTATCCATTATAACTCTCCTTTTAAAGTATTTATGTAGTTCTTTTTCACAAGGTAAGTGGTTATCTTAGCTAATGAGTGAGTTTTTACTGTGGCTACCTGGGGAATAAAAGATAGCAGAGGCCATTCTCAGTGTGTCCTTTATCACTTGTTTCAGTTTCTTTGTCTCAGAATGCACACAGGAGAATTCTGCAGGAATCCTAAGAGCACCTTCTAGCTGTGTTCTGGTCTCACCTCGAGCACCTTGGAAAGAGGGTGATGCAAAGAGAGAGGAGTAAGAGGCTCAGCAGCTCAACAAAGTACAATGTGTAGCCTTTTGGCGACTGTATGACGTTCGTCCATTATTTGTCTTACCCAATAGCAGGTTGTAAAGAGCTACAGCAATGCTGGTTGGGGAGAAGATCAAGTTGGTTTGGGGTTTTGAGCCTTTAAGTTCGGCGTATACAGAGGCGGAGAAGTCTCTGAGTGAATCCTGCAGAATTGCCTTCCCTGATCTGCTGTCCTGGTCCTCACAGTCCTCCCATGGGCCAGTGTGGCCATAGCAGCGGGGCAGAGGGGGAGCTAAGGAATAAAATAGGAGGTAAAGGTTACCCTGAAAAATAAGTAATTTCTTTCCAAAAGGATGTGATTTGAGATATAAAAAATACAGTTTATGTATATTCCGTAATTTACGTAATCCAAAAAAAAATCTCATTCCAGTTACAGATCAAATGTTGTTTTACAGTAGATGACCCCTGAGTAAATTCATAAATAAGATCTATTTGGAAAATAACTAGTTTCTTTTACTCTTATATAGTAAGAGTAAAATTAAAACAAAATGTATATATTTTTTCATTATTTATTTATTTTATTCTTAATAAAATTCATTTTGGTTTTATTTTATTCCTTAAATGTAGAAATAATATTTAAAACATTTGTAAATGTTTGTCTGTTTTAGATTAAATAATTTATTTTTTTTCCTGAATGTAATAATAATATTAAAACAGGCAGAAATTATACATACATTTTATTTTAAAATAACAATTAATTTTTTTATTAAGTTAAATGTAAGAATAATATTAAACCAAAATGTATTTATAAATAAATAACATTTATTTTAAAATGAAATTTTAAAATTAATTTCTAAAGTGTAATAATTATGTTAAAACAGGCTTTTATATATGTTTTCATTAATTATATTTTAATTTATAATACATTTTCTTAATAATAATAATAATAATAATAAAACAGAATTTATGCAAACATTTAATTGTAAATAAAATATTTTTGTATTTTAGTACATGTAAGAATAATATTAAAACAAACAGAATATGTGTGTGACCCTGGAGCACAAAACATTGTATGGGTCAAAATTATTGATTTTTCTTTCATACCAAAAATCATTAGGATATTAAGTAAAGATCATGTTCCATGAAGATAATTTGTAAATTTCCTACCGTACATATATCAAAACTTAATTTTTGATTTCAGTATTTTGATTTTCTTTGCATCCTCAGATTCCAGATTTTCAAATAGTTGTATCTCGGCCAAATATTGTCCTATCCTAACAAACCATACATCAATGGAAAGCTTATTTATTCAGATTTGACACTATGAGATTTATCAAATCACAATTTTAAAAAAAATTGACCCTTATGACTGGTTTTGTGGTCCAGGGTCACACACAGACACCCATATATATATATATATATATAATTTGTTTACATTTTATTATTATTATTTGTTTAGATTTATTATTCCTAAGTTAAAACACAGTATTTATAAATATTTTAATATATTTTAATGTATTTTATTTATTTTTTTACTAATAAAATATGAGAATAACATTAAAACAGACAGAAAACTGCATTTTAAATAAGTGTCTGAAAGGAGTACCTGCCACTTCCAGCTCCACTGACAGCATCTGAGATGTATTAGTTATGACACAGTGGTACATCCCAGCGTCTTCCTCTCTGGTCTGACTAATTTTAATTGCCCAGTCCTTTTCTTCAGGGCTGATGTTCCAGAAAATCCTGTGAGGTGTCTTGTCCTCCTCCTCTTGGTCATCTGTGTCTTTGTCGAGCTTGAGAAGCCTCGCACCATTTTCGGTCTCTCGTTTCCAGACAACAGGAGGGTTTTCGGTCTCTCCGGAAGAGAAAATCGTAGCAACCTTGCATGGAAGTGTCACATCATTCCCAGCTACTTCTTTGACGACCTGCCATTCCTGAAAGCGTGGGGGTGCTAAGAAAGAAGAAAGGGTTCAGTTAGTTAATTGACCTCGGAGATTAAAAGTCATCAATGCAACAAAACCTTCTAACCTTCCACACGTATTGTGAATGTTCTGCTCAACCTCATACGATCCTCTGCTTTATAGCCATCCTGAACACACTTGTACTGGCCTTCGTAGGTGGTATTTATGTTTCTGAGGTTCAGGAGTTTTCCTTTCTCCTCAAGTGTGTGCTGCTGCTGTGTGTGAGCAGACGTGAAGCTCCAGGTGTATGTGGGGTCAGCCAGCACAGGGGCATCATCAGGAAGACAAGAAAGGAGAATGCCGGAGTTTAGCAGAACAGTGATGTCGCAGGTAGACAGGGAAAGCTGAAGAAAGGGGAGATTGTAAACCCACCATTAAAATGTTGTGGTCCATATGATATGAATGTAGGGTGTTATATATGCAAGTCCTCTGAAGGCAGTGAGGAACAGACTGACTTTTTTTTTTTTTTTTATTACACTGAATGAAGTCAAGCTAGTTTGGAACAACATGAAGGTGAGTAAAAGACAGGAATTATTTAATTTAACTTTTGGGTGAACTGTCTACATTAGACACATCAAAAGTCATCCTGTTGTTGTTAAGAGGTAATGTCATTTTTATCATTACTATTACCGTTATCAATATTTATAAATAGTTTTATTTTCCGTTTTCTTTTAAAATTTTAATTAAAAGTGTCAATTTGATTTTAAAATAATAATTTTGAATTTAAACTTTTTTGGTGTGTTTTGTCATTTGTATTAGTTTTTTTATGTCTATATAATTTAAAAAATTTTAGTATTAGTTATTTTAGTACATCAAGTTATACTAAATGATGTTGGCAACTTGAGAGAGAGATTAAGTTCTATGGTTTTAGTTTTAGTTAAAGGAGACATATTATGCCCCTTTTTACAATATGTAGGCTAATATAAGTCTCTGGTGTCCCCAGAATGTGTCTGTGAAGTTTCAGCTCAAAATACTCCACAAATCATTTATTATATCATTTTGAAAATGCCTATTTTGTAGGGCTGGGTAAACAATATCGATATCTCGATTTTAATCGATTCTTAAATCCCAAGAATCGATTAGTCTAGCCTGTTTTCAGTTAATGGATGAAACATTGAAGGGCACTTCCCATCCAATATATCGCAATAAGCATTGTGCTTTAATACTTTTAATACGAAACAAAGTCTCAGATTTCAAATTTTGTCCATTGTATTGCAGTATTTAAACAATAAATGCGTCACATTTACCTCAGAAAAACATATTCGGTGACCATAAACTCATTAGTAAGTTAGAAAAATAAACTGTAGATATAACTGCTAAATATATGCACCATATAACATATTCATAATTTTTGCTGTTCTTCAATGTTTAGTAATTTATGTTTGAATAAATCCATCAAGTTTTTGACAGCCACCATTTAAATGTTTATATTTCAAAAAACGAATTGAAGTAGAAGCAGGCTATTATTATGTAGATAATTGTAACGTTATTATTTTAAAAACTTCATTAAGTGTAATTTTAGCAGTTGTATATTAGCCTACAAATCAGTCAGTTTTAACCTTCAATATTATAGTAATGTAGTACCAATTGACTCTCATGTATATTTTACAGCATTAGTTAAGAGATTTTTTTTCCTTGAGAAAATTTGGCAT
>NW_015641805.1:469426-471186 GCF_001515625.1 Sinocyclocheilus rhinocerous | reverse complement strand
TTACAGATTAAGGGGCGGTAATATTATAATGAGTTCCCTTTGCCATGTCACCAAGGGAACGAAAATCATACATGCTCGTTTTCTCAGATGCTTGCAGAAAAAGGCTTACCAAAACAAAGTTACTGGGTTAATCTTTTTCACGTAGATGCACCGGGGACCTGATTATAGCACTTAAAACCTGGAAAAGTCAGATTTTCATGATATGTCACCTTTAACTACCTGTTTTGCAATGCGGAAGTAAAGTATTTTCTTGATTTATGTGCCAGACTTATGATCAAGTAAACAGAAGAAACGGAAAAACTATTTGCACCACAAACCTGTGTTTGTGATTATGATAATACATGAAAATAATATGATAAAAAATATCAGTTTGCAACATTTAGACCACGTCCCAAACAGATCTGGGCGGGGCATCTGTGTGCTGACGCGACGCGACGCGAATCGCGATCCGTGGGATTAACGCGACATGACCTGTATAGACAATAAGACTTGAGAAAATTTGGCATATACTGTACCTGATATGTATCCAAAATAATCTATATTGAATCTAATCGAATTGGTAATCGAATCAAAAGCTTGTGAATGAGAATCGGATCGAATCGTGAAATTTGTTTCAAAACCCAGCCCTACTATTTTGAGTGGAAATAAATCAATAAATCCACTGCTCTCTTGTCTCCTCTGAGGCTGGGACTCTAAATAGTGTTCTGTGCTCGTCTGTGCAGCCAAAGGCAGAACAGTTAGCATGTTTTGCTCAAACTTTCGCCATGGCATTAGAACTGGTACACTGCTGTCGCTTGCGAAATCAAAATGATGGTGCCTTGAGTGGAAATTTACAGATTAAGGGGCGGTAATATTATAATGAGTTCCCTTTGCCATGTCACCAAGGGAACGAAAATCATACATGCTCGTTTTCTCAGATGCTTGCAGAAAAATTCATACCAAAACAAAGTTACTGGGTTAATCTTTTTCACGTAGATGCACCGGGGACCTGATTATAGCACTTAAAACCTGGAAAAGTCAGATTTTCATGATATGTCACCTTTAACTACCTGTTTTGCAATGCGGAAGTAAAGTATTTTCTTGATTTATGTGCCAGACTTATGATCAAGTAAACAGAAGAAACGGAAAAACTATTTGCACCACAAACCTGTGTTTGTGATTATGATAATACATGAAAATAATATGATAAAAAATATCAGTTTGCAACATTTAGACCACGTCCCAAACAGATCTGGGCGGGGCATCTGTGTGCTGACGCGACGCGAATCGCGATCCGTGGGATTAACGCGACATGACCTGTATAGACAATAAGATGAACTTGGTAGTGAAAAGGATGTCGACTGTGTTTCTTATCTAAGACCCAAGCAGCTGTAAGTTTGTTTCAGCATTATAAAACCATCTCCATCTCTCACATCTGAAAAGAAAAAAAATGTGATGCTGAGACTGCAAAAATGGTCAAGGCCTGGGAAACACATTTGTTGAAATTCTACACTGATGGTTACAAGTTTCAGTCTCTTCCTGACATATCAAGAGTGACATTCACTACAGTTCAAAAGGGGTCACTAAATAGTTTGTATGTTTATTTAAAGAAATTTATACTTTTATTCAGGAAGAAGGCATTAAATTGATCAAAAGTGACAGTAAAGACATTTCTAATGTTATATTTCTATTTCAAGTAAATGCTGTTCTTTTGCTCTTTTTATTTATCAAAGAATCCTGAAAGAAAGTATCACCGTTTCCCCCCCCCCCCAAAAAATGTA
>NW_015641805.1:467144-469353 GCF_001515625.1 Sinocyclocheilus rhinocerous | reverse complement strand
CCCGTTCCCCCCCCCCCCCAAAAAATGTAACAGTTTTCAACATTGCTAATGTTTGCTGGCCACCAAATTAGCATATTAGACCGATTTCTGAAGGATCAGATGGCACTGAAGACTGGAGTAATGATACTGAAAATTCAGCTTCGTATCACAGGAATAAATTACATTTTAAAATACATTACAATAGAAAACAGTTATTTTAAATTGTAAAAAATATTTCACAAAATTACTGTTAATGAATAGGAGTCTTCTTTAGAAAACAAATAAAATTACCAATCCCAAACTTCTCCATTGTAGTGTAGGTGACTTGTCCATCTGCAGTAATCACTGGTGATGATTTCACAATCACAATGATGCAAATGATGTCAGAGCCCTCAAATTATGAAAATCTTTTTGGTATTAAACTTCATACATTAATAAAATGAACAGACTGTATGCCAGTTTACCTTAAAGAGCAGATCATGTGTGTGTGTAGCTGTGCTGTGTCTTGGAAGCTCAGATTTGTCACCTGTGAAACTCCAGATAAACTCTAGCAGGCCTCTTATCACAGCTCAAGGACAGAGAGGGGCGAGAAAGTGCGTTTTCATCTGGACAAACCTCTCATAGAACGATACATGACTAACTTTGAATATCTCTGCCGAGTTGCATTACCTGTGTTACACTCATCGGTGATTTTACATGAAGAATTTCCAAGATGGGGAGTAATTCCAGTAGCCTTTATTCTGTTCTGTAATATTAATAAGTTAACAAATGACAGATGCTAGTAGTCACTGACAGCAGTTCACAGAATTGTGTGTGTGTGTTCGTGAAAAATGTCAAGTATCCATTTAATGACTAATTGATCCTCATAAAAGTTGATTTTAGTAAACATTTCTACTTTAAAATATGTAAGACTTTATTTAAGCTCTACTATACAGGACTTTACTATATTATACAATGCTTTATTAAACATCTTTGAACGTTTTTTTTTTTTTGCCCCGTCCTTGTTCCTCTTGCTTGTTTTTAACTCTTTCATCGCTGCTGCTCTACTGCAATGTAAAAAGTGCTGCCTGCAAAGCTAAAGACCTTTGTGAAGAATATCCAAGTCATAACACCAAACTTCACCAATGCATACCAAAAAGAAACTTATTCCATGTTTAGATAGTGATAACACACCAAGGCTGTGGTGATATTTATTATAACAGACTAATGTTCTTGCCTCCTTAGAGGTCATTGGGACGAGATCTAATAATCCAAAAAGAATCTTAGAAACATGCAGCTTTCAGGAGCTCTCACTAGAAGATCTGGGGCGTCGTTTATAAAATGTGCAGCGTTCATATTTATAAAAACGGTCTTTGACGTGGAAAAGTACTTACCGTCACGTCAGGGTCTGAGCAGGCGCACGCACGTTTCCTTGTGGCAAAGTCAGAGTACTGCCGCTATTTGAACATCTAAGCAGCAATAATAATAGAAGCGGTGTACGTGCAAGCACCGAATTAATCATAAACAACAAAGACGCAGTGTAAGAGATTAATTGTGCAGTGTAGTCAGATTTTTTTATTAACGGGAGTTTTTGCGAGATTAAACTGACAATTTTAGTAGCATAATGCTGAGAGTTCTTTACTCGCTTTCTGTACACAATTTATTCCATGTTTTTGTTTTTTTTAAATTATCTTATTTTACAAGAGAACTTGCGAAGTTTTGATTTTCTACTAATGCGTAAAAAAAAAAAATGCATAAACGCATCTCCAACTGTTTTGTTTGTGTAGCCTATAAGAATAGGCCTATGTCGTGCAATAACGGTTTTAATATATTCTATTCAATAACATTATTCACTTTATTTATAACATCTGCTGCTTTGCTTCTGTGAAAATGAATAGAGACATCAGCCTTAAACTTTGTTTTTGACATTTACAGAAACAAATTTACAAAAGACATTTATGAGTTATATTTGTATAAAATACACTATATATTTGTGTGTCAGTACATTAATGGCACATTTGAGCATAAACTGTGTAAATATAAAGAAATGTGTACATAATCGTGTAATAATTTATTGTATTATGATATGAAACGTACAATTTTTCTTTCAATAATGTTTTTTAAAGTTCTGCAAGAATTTCGTGATACTAAACTTTTTATTAGTTGTCATAGCAAGTGATTTTAAAAGTAGGATGGCTCACTTTTTATAAGATGACTGAAAATTTTACTTGAATTCGTAGTTTATTCTTAC
>NW_015641805.1:416800-466692 GCF_001515625.1 Sinocyclocheilus rhinocerous | reverse complement strand
CATAATCGTGTAATAATTTATTTTATTATGATATGAAACGTACAATTTTTCTTTCAATAATGTTTTTTAAAGTTCTGCAAGAATTTCGTGATACTAAACTTTTTATTAGTTGTCATAGCAAATGATTTTAAAAGTAGGATGGCTCACTTTGTATAAGATGGCTGAAATTGTTTGTCCACAGAATAATTACACATTATTAAATAAAACGCGTCCGCGCACGAACCTCTACCTCCGCCAGCAGGACCTCAATTTCAGACTCCGTAAAGTTTTTCTTTTCTTTTCTTTGTGCTCGTCATTCTCGGACATAGAAATTTGGATATTGGCGTGTGCTCTTTTATATGGTAATGATATTAATTAGGGGGCGTTTACAAGGCGGAGATCTGACACCAGTCAGCTGCGCACAATTTCAAGATCATTTGCAATTTATAAACGTCACATCTGGAAGAGAGGCGTACGCACGTGCGTTTTCTCTGAATCGCACTTACACACTTTTGAGAAATGATCTTAGAACAAATTTAGGGCGGTTTATACGCAACATTTTATAAATGAGGCCCCTGGAATCTGTCTTTATGCATCGTTTAAAATAGAGCTGATCGGAGTATGTCAGAATATCATGGCCATTAGCAAGAAAATGAACAGCATGGTATCCTCAGTTTTCTTTTATGTAAAATTCTTTACAACTCTTCTTTAGATACATATTTTACAAATACCAGAAAACACTAATCTTATAGAACATAAATTAAACATAAGAAAATATATTCACTAACATCAGCAATCTTTCATTAAAAAACGTCACATTTACATTCAAAATGACTTACCTCAGCCATCATACAAACACATTCAACATTAACTTGCTTTGAACTCGTTTACCCAAAGACAGAGGGAAGCTGAAAACAAAACTGAATGGAAAAATACAATTCAACTTGTATTCAGCATTTGCTTAATGAAGCTAGTACAGCCCGTGACCGTTCAGGTACACCCTGCTCTTCACTATTTTATGGCTTGAGTGGCTTTGGCATCTTGTCCTCTAGTTTCTCTTACATAGTGCTCAGTTTATACATCTGCCAGGACAGAAAAGTTTTTTTTTTTAGTGAAGGAAGGTGATTCATAGGGTCCACACAGATCCAAAAAGAGCCAGGACTATCGGATGTGGGGGAGAAATGTTGGTCCTGATGTCATTCTCTCAGTGGAAGGTTGCTGTAGTGTTGAGGAGGGTTGGTTGGTTAGTAAAACTGAATCTCTGGAGTTCCACCGGTAAAGCGTCCGCTCTCTGAGTCTTTGAGAAGCAGCGTCCTCATCTCTGTTCATCTCTGCATGCTTCTGGTATCGCCGCTGAAACACCAGCCAAAACTGATCTTCCTGCAACAAACAGAAAACGACAGTGTGTAGAATTTAAGCAATTTGCTGGGTTTCAAAGTTTCAAAGTCGATTTGGCAGTATTATTACGTGAGACTCATAAAACACAAAAGGTTAATTTTTAAACATAACAAATGTGAATAAGAACTAGTTATCAAGTTCTGTATAACTCATGCACAACATACTTGTGAAGTCATATGTGAGGAATAAACTGGAATTTGTGTCATTATTCACTGAAAATCTGTACATCCGTTCTAGATCATGTTCATGTGAGAAGCAATTCATGTTTGATTCATGAACTAATCATTCTTTTCAATCAATGAGTTGGTCCTAAAACAAAAATAAATTTAGGCTATAAAGGCTAAACAGACACTAAAAAAGCACTTTTGCTTTTTGAAGCTCCCGCTCCCATTCACTGTGATTTAAGTGAGTGAGTGACCAGTTTTACAGAAGAAAGTCAAATGTCAGTAAATGAAGACTATTTTAATTTTTTGGGTGAACTTTTCCTCTATGCTTTACAAAGGCGAATCAGGTGAATGGGATTTGTATGTGTATCTGTGGAGTTGAAGTCTCACCGGAGTCTGCTGCAGAGATTCAGGGACGTCACGCCGTAGCCTCTTGGGTTTGGCACAATACGACTCCAAATGCTGGAGGTCACATCCACGCACACAACACTGCTCTACGATCCCTTTCCCACGAGAGCGGGGGCCGCCGCTACGGGCTGCTCCAGGTTTGCCTAACCCCAACAGACACAAAGCAAAATACTTTTAATGCCAGTTACATTCATGTGAATTAGCTCTCTCTCGGCTTATTCCCTTTATCAGGGGTCGCCACAGCGGAGTGATCCGCACATTCATGTGAATTAGCTGCAACTATCAAACTGCCAATATGGGGTCATGCAAGAGAATTTATGCCTTGCATGCTCTAAAAATAAATTGTGCGCTTAATAAAACTACAACAATAATTGAATACATACAGAAGTTCAAAAAGGTTTTTTTTAAAGAAATTATTACTTTTATTCAGTAAAGACTGATTAAATTGAACAAGTTACAGATAATACTTAAATATATCAAGTTTATAATCAGATTATATCAAAAATAATAAGCATATATCAAATAAATGCTGTTCTTTTTAACTTGGAATGATTTCTGAAGGATCATGTGACACTGAAGACTGGAGTAATGACTGCTGAAAATTCAGCTTTGCATCACAGGAATAAATTCCATTTAATAATATATTCAAGTAGAAAACAGTTCATTTCAATTGTAATACTAGTTCACAGCATCACTGTTTTTACTGTATTTTTAATCAATTAAAAAAACGTTTGAATGGTGTGTATATAGTTTATGTAGCCCAATGTTAGGAATTATTTTACTGTATTTTTTGTAAAATTGCTGAAATTAGATATTGCCACTAAGACCGTGTCATAATGTTCCTTTTGAGAAAAGGAGTGAGAGCGAATGAGAAAATGTGAGCGAAAAGTGTCAAGGTGGCCTTGGATACGGAACAGGGTGAAAGGGCCACAGTTAGCAGAAATAAAAATGTTGATATCAACAACCGCAAATCAAGAGTACATGTTGGTGTGGTGACTTATATTGTAATTTATTAAATGTTTAATATAACTTCATACCACCTACAACAGCAGTCGGTTACTGTTTGCTATTGGTTGGTTGATCTGCATCAACACCATAATGATAACAGCTTGACTTGATAACACTGTCTATATCTTCAGGGCAAGGCCACTTTTAATACACTGATATTAAGTGTTATGAATATGATATGGTGTTATGAGTGAGCTTAATGATTTAGAGACATGCAAATCACTGTGTCCACACCAAACGGTACACGATAAGTAACCATGTCAGGGTTTGTTCCGCTTTGACTCACACAATCAGCACATGCATCTTTTTGAAAATACAGGACTTTAGAAGTGTAAGATGAAGTTTGTAGGTGACTCTTACCTCTGTAAAAGCCACGGTCTCCACACACAAACTCCAGGTCAGCAACTAGTTCTCGTCCACAGCGTGCTTTGGCAGCCTCGCCGGCATCTGGCAGGATCAGGACGCAGTACAGGGAATAGAGGACACACACACTTCGCCAGCTGGGCACCTGCTTCACCAGAAACAAACAAACTCTCAGCCACCTGCATCTTATCACAGATACACTCCTTTTTGTCAAAGCAATGGATACAATTCTTGATGGATGACGCTCTGAATATGTTTTGTTTTGCAAACCTTACTGATCTGAAGGCATGTACGAAAAGTCCAGATGGCATTGCTACTATGCAAGATCCTTCGAATACATAGTTTCCATGTTGCCTTACACTCTTAAAAATAAAGGTTCCAGTGATTCTATAGAACCATTTTCATTCCCCAAAGAACCTTTCAACAAACACTGCTTTTTTCTGTAGAACTTTTTAATAATCTAAAGAACCTTCTTCCACTAGAAAGAACTTTCTGTGTAACTGAAAGGTTCCATTGATGTTCAGGTTCTTCACCAGTTCCAAAAAAGAACTTTTATTTTAAGAGTGCACACAAAAAGCTGCTGACTCAGATGATGACCTTTTGCAAACTGTTATAACCTTTTGATATGATGGCGTGGATTGCAGATCTATATTTTTCTACATCCCACACGACAAATTGACGTCATAATAGCTCCCTGACATTGGAGGCAGTAATTGTTACTCACAAAAAGGTAATTTGACTCATCCATGGAAACTAGTCATTTAGCAAAAAAGAAAGTTTTTTTTAGTCTAAATGCCCCCAAGATGAGATAAAAAATCAGCATGAAGTGGTCTTTGCTACCCTAATTCTACACCCAGATAACATGCAACAGGTGTAAGTGTCCTTAGTTTGAAAGCCTGATCCTGGTGCCTCCCATTTCAATACAGTTTTTCTATGTAAGTGCATGTGGAGTCTTACCTTTAGAAATTCTCTAAGCATCTGAAGGCGTCTGGCATGACAGTTAGGCATTCCGTCTGATGGCATGTCTTTTTTTTCAAGGTTTGGTCTCTCTAAAGAGCTACTGACGTTCTTACTCCGGTGTGCTCTTATAGGAGGACCAGGAGGGGACGGGCCAACGGCACACACACACACACACACACACACGGACACATCCTACCCTTCCTCGACACACAGAGAACTCCTAATCGCAAAGCTTGTCTTGTACTGGAGATGCATGAAACTACAAAAGAAATCTGATTAATAAAACAACAATAAACCAAAACTGACACCCTCATGTCTATCATTTATAGCTCAGAATTTTCTGCAGCATGACATTGAAATCCATCCTAAGAGTGACGACAATGGAGGAAGAAGTTATCACGAGTATATCTCCGCAAGAAGCCAGTTAAGTGATTTCGGAGTGTGTAGGCTTCAGCTGAAATGATAAATGAAACAAAGATAGATGTAGGAACGCATTCAGAGCCAGTCAGAGAGAACACACTTACAGATAAAATAAAGACAAAACGTTATGTTAACAGTCAGACGTGTGGGTACATTATTAACTTGAGGTACGATGTACAGCAGAAATGAAATGACTAATGCTCAGTATGACATTAAACCTTTTATTTGAACTGAGAATTAATGTATAATAATTTCAATTCTAGAAGCTAAAATTAAATCCAAACAGATTTTGTGGTAACTGTGCAAAACCAAACAAATGAATCACTGTATTTATTGCACAAACACATTATGTTCTTAAATCTCTGCTTTGGCATAAATATTTTATTTAAATGACAATATTTGTGCTATTAAATAATAAACAATTGAATTAACAAACCTACTCATCTTAAAGCGATAGTTCACCTAAAAAATGAAAATGTTGTCATCATTTATGAATAATTTATTTTGTCATCACCTTTATGAATGTCTTTCTTGTCTGATGAACACAAAAGAAGATATTTTAAAGAATGTGGGTAACCACACAGTGGCTCGTATACTATGTAGGCCAACGGGGACCAGCAACTACCCACATTCTTCAAAATGATCTTCTTTTGTGTTCAGCAGAAGAAAGAAATTGATACAGATATGGAACAACTTGAGGGTGAGTAAATGATGACCAAATTTTCATTTTTGTGTAAACTCTTCCTTTATGCTGTTCACATAAAATGATGCACTAGGAACTTGTATACCTCCTGAACAGACATCTTTGGCGCAGTCTGCTCCTCTAAATCTGATCCGTTGGCTTTGCGTTAAAGATGCTGAGCGCGGCTTCCTTCTGCCTCAGCCGAGCTCGTAGGTGGTTGATTCTCTCCTCCTGGGCCAACTGTTCAAAATCAAATGCAAGACAGCTCTCAGCCCTGGGGAGCAATGCGCCCTCTAAACGCTCATTGTCATCCTCATGCGTCTCTCTTTCTCCTCCTGCTGCTGCTGCTTCAGGCTGTTCTGAGACGACAGAAGACGTGTGGATGATCTGAGGCTGCTGGAGGAGATTGGGCTGGGAACTAGACGCCTCCTGACCAGACTCCAGATCCTCAGGAGGTTTGGGTGGGCTACTCAGTGACCTGGACTCATCTTCCTGTGAATTCAAAGGCAAAATTCATTAATAAATATGAGATCACAAAGGTTTTGAAACAGCACTAATTACTTAATCACTGTTTTTATACAGATTTAAAGGTACTGTAAAGGATTTCAGTCAGAAAAATCTATGTCCTCCTGACCAAGTGGTCAAG
Organism: Sinocyclocheilus rhinocerous; assembly: GCF_001515625.1. Taxonomy (NCBI): domain Eukaryota; kingdom Metazoa; phylum Chordata; class Actinopteri; order Cypriniformes; family Cyprinidae; genus Sinocyclocheilus; species Sinocyclocheilus rhinocerous. The sequence goes on along the minus strand of NW_015641805.1, from coordinate 460,664 downwards.
ATTTGGCTGGTTAGCATGGACTAGTTAGTCCCTGCTGGTAGATGTCATAACTGCACTATCCTGAAAGTATATTTCTCCCTTCACAGCCATTCAAAAGTAGACATGTATTATAGACAGCTTTTAAAAAACTATTGTTTCTGTCTGGCTTAGGTAATTGGCTCAAACACAAGGAATGCTAACAAAATCCAGATAAAATGATTGAGGCAGAAAACCTTTCTGATTGGCTAAGTTTCTCGGTTAGTTAAAAAAGGCAGGACTGACAATGGTGACACCTATTTTAGCTCTTAGGACATTTTATGCATGTCCATCCAGGAAATTGTAAAATCATTTACAGCAGCTTTAATTGTATTAAAATATCATGTCCATCTTCAAAACGTATTTTACAAAATAAAATAAAAGATTAAAGCTTGACCTTTTGACACTCTTTGTCTGTACAGCATTGCTCAGGCATTTCTTCAGAGACTTTGTGCAGAAGTGGTGAAATCTGTATGTTAATGTCAAGATCTCTGACTGGAGTCTGAACATCCTGTCTCTGTGGATTGGAAAGAGATGTGCAAAAATCAGAAATTCAATAAAAAAATCTGTATCAAAACCTAGAGCAAACAATGCACAATATATCACAAAAAGTCAAGTAAATCACTAAAAATTGTTCTTTTTCTGAACATTTACAGCAATTTAAAAATGATGTTATGCATGAATTTATCTAACAGATAATCCCTTTCAGATCATTTATGTAGTGGCGTAAACAGCTTTGAATTGTCATCATGATCGTATTTAGACCCGCTTTCAAGATTCTCTGCAACATGACACTAAAATAAATCTTAAGACTGATGATAAGAGAAAGAAGTTATTATGAGTATCTCTACAGAAGACAATACTGTCTTTGTTTCATTCAATTCAGTTTAATAACAGTGTCAATGTTGCAAAGTCAGTGTCATTATCCAGCTTATTTGAGTTAAAATTTTGTTCTCATCTGACACTGTCAGTGCAGCTAAAAGGACAGTTCACCCAAAAACAAATATCCTGTCATCATTTACTCACCCTCAAGTTCTTCCAAGCCTGTATAAGTTTCTCTCTTCTGTCGAACACAAAAGTCAATATTTTGAAGAATGCTGGTACCCAAACAGTTGCAAGCAGCTACTGACTTCCATAAAATACTAAGAAAAAAATACTATGGAAGTCAATGGCTACCGTCAACTGTTTGGTTACCACCATTCTTCAAAATATTGACTTTTGTGTTCAACAGAGGGAAAAAAAAAATCACACAGATTCAACTCCATTAGGGTGAGTAAATGATGATAAAGAATTGCATTTTTGGGTGAACTATCTCTTTAAATCAATAATATGACTAAATATTAAGTGCAATTTAAATCCCAAATGAGAATCAAATCACATTTACACCTACTGGCATTTATACCTTTTTCAGCACAGACTGAAAACTATAATAAAAGAGGGAAATGTCCTACCTTGCTCTGTTGTGGTCTGGGTGAAGTGTCCAGAAGCGGTTGCGCCTGACAGCTAGGTGCATTTATTTGGTTCTGTTTACTAGGAGAAACAGGACACACACCTGAAGGTGCTGAGGGAGAGTTTTGTAATCTCACTCGCCTGCACTGTGACTTCCTCACTGAGAGGAAGATCTGGCCATTATACACAATAATAGCATTTTGCCGAACAGATTCCCTGATGCTGGGCAGAGAGGCAGCATCATTTTCCAGCCCTGAAAATTGTATTTTAGGCTTATGTGTTTTTAAAATTTTTCTTAAGACCTTAAAGGCAGTGATGCTGGAACTCACAACAGGCAGTGAAAACTGGCCTGGAGTTATTTTGGAGAGCAGTGGCCTCTGGCTCAGTGGGACCGGTTCTCTGCTGTCCTTGCCCACAGCCACTTCTTTTTCCCGCAGCTCAACCGGACAGATCCACGTCACGGTCTGTGGCATCTGTTTCTCTGATCCATGCGGAAACGGAGCGACACTGATCTTCCTGGCTGTGGAGCTGGACAGAGACTGCAGAGGCATGTTTTTGACACATGCTTCCTTGGGAATGTAAACCACAATGTTCTCCATGCAAGACACTCAGAAGAGTTTGAACCTGTAGGATTGGTTGAATAAAGCTTTCATATTGTTGCAATCTGTCGTTTTATGTATGAGTATTTACTTTTCATCTGTGTATTTTCGTTTCCACTAAACACTTGACATGTGGAGGTGGCAAATTTAAACTAAACAACTTAGCATATAAAATACAGAAGTTAAATACAAGTGCCTTTAATAAAAAAGTTAAAATGGTAACTAAACAACATCCTAGTTATTTCAGTTTGTTGCTAACGTAACGTTACTACTATTATGTAAACAAACAAAATGATAGAGAGATGATTTTTTTAAAGGCAACGCTGTATTAATGTATGGTATTTTGTCTGAAATTATTGTTACCAGGTTGAACTTCCTGGATTTATCGTTAAGAACGATCAACGAGCTGACAAACGTATACAGGAAATAAATACCAAACCAAACTAAAAACAAATGTTGTCATGTACCTAAAATAGGTCACTTGGCTCGAAGTATAAGCGGTACATTAATGTCTTCACACCAAAGACCACAATTTTAATTCACGCGGAGGTTTTCCACAAAAATAAACCAGTTTCTTTTGAACATATGCAGCTAGGTTCAACTCTTCACACTCATCGAGGACTTCCGGAAAAAACTAACTTCCGGAGTTTGTTGTCAAAATAAAAGTCATCTAAGCCTAATGTAATTCGAAGCAGACAGCGGACAAACTATCAAACAGTTGGTGAATTTTTAGTGAATAGTTCATTATTATGCAATTTACCAATTTATTAACTGGTTATTTTTGATAACTGTTATTAACTACATTAATGTCCACACCAGTCCACGCTGTGTTTATCAAAAGACTTTGATTTATCATAAGCAGGCTCTGCTGTCATCTGATGTTAAAGGGGTCATATGATGCGATTTCATTTTTTCCTTTCTCTTTAGAGTGTTACAAGCTCTTGGTGCATAAAGAAGATCTGTAAAGTTGCAAAGACTAAAGTCTCAAATCCAAAGAGATATTCTTTATAAAAGTTAAGAGTTAGCCACACCTAAAATAATGTTCTTTTTAGCAGCATCATATGACCCCTTTAAATGTTCCTGCTCTTTAAAGTCAGGTGGATTCTGGTAGTCTGTCAATGTTTTCATCGTTCATCATCTGGGGGAAAAACAACATAAAAACTGAAATGTAAAACAAATAATATAAGAAAAATAATTTAGATGATTATTTACGTTATTACATATAATACGCAATTATTATACAAACTTTCCTCTGTAATTTATCATGTTGGCTATTACAATGGGAGTTATTAATTCAATGTGGCATCTTGTGTTTTCTTCCATTTGACTATTCATACGTGTTCTTTGTAAATTGCATCTCGTTTAGTTATTGTAATCTATATTTAACTTGATTGTAATCGTTGTCTTATTCCAATCTTACAATCGGACAATTGTTTTTATACAAAGAGGTGATGAGTTTACCTTCAAGCATGACAGCAATGAATCAGTCTCTGGGAGAGTATGTGCACTGTTCTATGACCCATGGAATAATGCAGCGTGATGCATACATTTATGATAAATCATGCAGATGTTTAATTACTTTGGATACAAGTTGAAAAGATGAATGAAAGTTAAATGGTTCCACATGATCTGATCAAAAATCTTTGCTTGTGTGTCTGAACATTTTCTATATACCCAAAAACACCATATTTTGAGCATACAGAGGCCTGTTCTGACAGTTGGCAAAATTATTTATATTTCCCGTTCAATGTTTCCTGAATATTTATTAAGCTTGCTGATCTGCTTCACCGACATGAAAATGCATCATAAAAAAATACTTGATACTTTCTATTGATAGAAATATAATAGATAGTAAATATTATATTTCCAGCAAATATTCTACGATTTTCCTCCAATGGTTAGATTTTATTTTATTTATGCTGCTGATATATGTTCTGTAATTTCATTTCCTTTTTTAATTGGACATACACATCACACTCTAACATAGAAAACAGAGAGAGGGGCACGTGTGGAACCAATGAGAACATAGACACGGATTTTAACAACAGCAAACAAATACACATACATACAGACTTACGTCATACATACAAACATACTTAGTGATATAAAGTATCATAACTGGAGTATAGTAACTGTAGTATTAATTGTCGTAGTTTTAGCAGAAATATAACCACTATAATAATTGGAACAATAATGTTATTAACTAGAAGGCGAAAGGAGTAATCCCCAAATAAACATCTTTTTTTTTTTCATTTGTACACTTTCATTAGGCTCACAGTCTTTAAAATCTTTAGTCAGAGTCCACGCCTGCACACACATAGATCCATCTCATCGTTTTGGGTATTTCTTTCGAGTGCAACATACTGTATGAGAACATAATCGGTCACTTTCATGCGGAGCGGGATTGTCTTTGGGTCACACAAGATACTGTAAAGAACCACTGAAACATTTTGAAGCAGTGAATCTGTGATAAGAACAAAGATTAGGTACAGAAACAAGCGTTTCTCCGTCTGGCTGGCAGTCTCAACCGGCTGACCTCTGACCTTCAGAGGCACGTCTCCAGGCTGTGCAGAGGGCTCGCGGGGCAGGGGGAAACGTTCGAGCCCAGGTAGACGCGGCTCTCGGCGGCGTTGTTGTTGCAGTTGAGGGTGACCGGCAGACTCTGCTGCCTCAGCGGGCGAGACGGGTAACGGGATCGCGGGGGCCTCTGGGGCTGAGAGTGAGGGCCGGGGTGACGAAGCGCCACACGCACGTGGTTATGGTTGGAGTGCTCCGATTCATCGTCCACGTCCGTCTCGTCGATCAGGGGGATGTTGTGGACCGAGTCCGTGATGATGAACTCCGGGTGCTCCTGGAAGTCATGAATGGAGTTCCGCGACTCGGGCCGCTCGATGCCGTCGTAGAGGGAGCTACGGAAAGCTTTCACCACCCGGATCTATACGTCAAGGGTGCGGGGTAGGAGATATCAAAGGGAAGAAAATGGAGGGATCAAAGGGACAGAGAGGTGGAGAGAAGTTTAGTCCCCCATTTGCACTACTCAAGCACTTTCAGCTAGCTGACCTGCCAGAGCTGAAAGTTTCACATCCATTAAGGCCTTTGGTGCAGTAGGCCTTTGAAAAGAAACAAAACTCCACAGCCATTCTATAGGCCTCTATAGAATGACGCCCAAAAACAATCATTGAAACCCAAGTTGTAATTACAAGAGGAAAAGGAAATCTCAAGATGATACACAAGACGGCAAACACAAATAGTTCCAATAAAACGGAAGGATACCATAAATATTGTGAATATGATCTGTCAAAGCAGCCTTAGCCCCCTGTCTGCCTTTCATTTAATACAATTTCAGCTTTATAAAGGATCGTGATCAAAAAGTTTGACTTTTTTTTACCTCTGATGTTTTATGAGCAGAAAGGCATGTCAAATTAGTGAGGATAAAAAATGTACAGAAAAAAAAAATAAAGAAAATAATAAGAGGCATGTATGTCTGCAAAGTTCAAAAACGGAATTACAACTTTCACTGTTGCCAGTTCAATACCAGGTGATTAAAATTCATGGAACACTCTAAAAAACACATGCAAACAAACGACAGTAAACACCAAGAAAACAATGATTTTGAAGGCACACACGCCACCATGTGGTACAAACACACACATACACGCAGTGTACACAGTACACACATAGAAAACACACACAGAAAGTGAGGTTTACACTACACAGCTGTGCACAGAACGCACAAACACAAAAACATACAGGAAATAAAGACATGCGTATTCACATACTGTTGGTGTTGACAAATTCTGTAATACAGATTCAACAGTCTTGAAAAAACAGATTGCATTTGTTACTGTAAGCATTATTTATTGTTCTGACATCATCAGTTTTCTATTTGTTACATTTATAGGGTATATTTGTAAGGTTTTTTAAAATCCCCTTTCAATAAATCTATGAAAAAAAATAAATAAATGAAACATAAAGCAAAGTATCTTTGATTATATTCGCTCATTCTAATACGAAGACATTTATGAGATCTCTTGATTGCCTTGTTTTCGTGGAAAGAAAAACCAAACTCTCTATGCCCTCAAAAGTATTAACACATTAAATGGGACTTGTCTCCCATGCAACCATGCACAATAATTCAAGTTTCCTCTTCCCGTTCATGCATGGCATGCAAGTACACATTCAATAGAAAAAAATATCCATAAAATCATTGATCAAAACGGTCCATGTTCCTTTTTCTGACATCTTCGTTCTTGTCATGTGTGATTATACAGCAGCCGTGGTGAAAATGCATCTTCTTGAAAAAACATTCGTGTGTGTGACCATGCATGTCGGTCAGTCACATTCATCGGACGTAAGTTTTTTTTTCCCGCTCTCTGCATTCTACATGCATAGCCAAATCACATTCGAGAATGACCACAAAGCAATGTGACTGACAGAGGGACGGGACTTCACAACATGGACACAACAGCGCTTCTGCGGATTTGTTTTTCCAAAGGGCCATTCGTTTTGAGGTTCCTGCTTTTCAATTTAAAGCTGTTTTCTTTGCTACGCAGCACTGACATTGTAAACTTTCGAGTATAAGGCCCAGAATTTGTAATGGTTATGATATTAAAGAGGGGAAAAAAACACATTGTGAATTAACTGCAGTGAGGAATCGGCTAGTCTTTTGTAATTCAGGCACTTGATGGAAAAACAGAAAAGGGATTGTGTTTGAATAGCTCCAAACACATCACATCAGAACTCATGACGGACGGCAAGAGAAGCGAGGTGAAAGACAGACCTTTGAAGGATGGAGGTGTAAACCTACAGCACAAATCATGTTCTTTTGTTGTGGCGTGATGGCCCAACAAAAGCTTTTGAGAAGCAGCCCTCTTGTGCAACATCACCAAGGCATGTCTACATTATTTTGCGAAACTATAACGATCAAAAATATACACTTGAGTGTTGTGATTTTGCTGTAACTTTTCTTTCTCTGTTGAATTGAATCCAAGATAACAGCACAAAATGCTAAAGACGATGAAACAAGAACAAAGGCGAAAAATAAAAACAGAAAAAACAATATACCGGACAAGACTGACAGGACAGGACAGGATAAGACACTAAAAACCTATGCTGAAAAAAGGAGGACAAAATATATTTCATTTTTAAAGGTTCATAATAAAAGGAACTGAAGATTAACATTGAAGGGGAAGTGATAATGAAACTGGGGGGCATTCCAGCTGGGCTAATGCTCGGTGGTCTCTTTGAAGGGATTTGGAAATGCTAAGACGCAGCTGTTTTCTTTAGACCACGGAAAAGATCGCTTCTGGTACCTGGAGGGCAATGTTGATGTTATATTTGGTGCATTAAACCTTCATGAACAAATCACTGTCTGTGAGAATGACTTTCAAGAAGACTACAGCTGTTTAGCGACAATAAATCATAGCAGAAACTCAAGCAGCAACAATTAGCAGGACATTTTCATTAGATGTGGCAGGTTATAACACAAAACCTGTGAAAAGAGAAAGGAGAATCTGAACAAGGCGCACAAAGACCGTAAGTATGCTTTTTGTCCTGAACGGGAGAGAAAAATGATAGCATTATCAATGCTAATATCCCTAATATGAAAATGGCAGCAGAAACCATTATGGGCTTATACTCGCAGGTTTACAACAGTCAATCTTTTGCTTTCATTGTTCCCATGTTGTCAACGGATCAAACATCTCCGCTTTAGTTTCTCAATTCATTTCAATTGTTGATTGGCTCTTTCGAGTGAAATTCTGGTAGCCCTTTATGGCAACATTGATTTGAGGGTGAATTACTGGCAAAATCAAGCAACGGGAGAATCAAAAAAAGGCAACAAGAAAAAGAAAACCAGCCTCATCTTGGCCGCACCAAGCCAGAATTAAACAGCAAGAGCAAGAAATAAGTTATGAGGTAGCAAGGAAGGAGGAAAGAAAAAGAGAGAATGAAAGAAAGAAAGGCCACAAACGAATAAGCAAAACAAACTAAAAAAGCACATGTAGAGAGATGAAGCAGATGCTCCAATGATAATCTGCTCTCTCTCTCTCGCACACACACACACTCAACATTCAGCAGACTAGTTGCGTTTGAAGGCAGGCAACAATGCACATGTGTGTGTGTGTGTTGGTGTGTATGCTAGCCATCTGAGTGCACAGGCTCTACGAGGTGCCGTTAACGGAATGTAAGGACTCACTCCCGGGGGCACAAGTTGCATTGGCAGTGGAGAGAACTACATGAGAGGGAGTAGAATTATTGGTTACGTCATGGAGTTGGCTGAGCACTGAAGAGCGGCGTCTCACTGCACCCTGAAACGAACCACTTCTCTTGAAGGTACTCACTACCTCCATCTGCAGGAGAGAGAGAGAAGGACATCACACAGACAGGCGAATGAGCTTCATGAAATGAACGGAATGGGGCTTTAATCACTGGAGGGGGTTTTGGGGAGGAATGGCTTGCAGGAAAGCAGCATTTCATAATTTGCAAATGTGCACGCCAACCAACCAGGGTGTTTCTTCAACTATGAGCACTTTATTGATTTTTATTAAATCTAATAATTTCAATTTTCTTGTTGTTACATGAAACATTAAAACTATTGGAACATTTTTTTATGTATAAACTTCATTGTTTCACCCTTCAAAGAGCCCAACTTTCAATCTTAAAATATAAAAATACATAATAAAAGCATTATTACTTTCAAAACTAAGTGAAATAATCAAATAATTTAAATATTTTTAAATAAATATTACTTTTAATAAATATATATGTTTAATTTAAAAAAAAAATTATTACACGAATTATGACTGTCCCTCAGTAGTGACATTATTTCTATCACAACCAATAATTTTGTTTCTAACATAAAAAGAAAGGATACAATAGTGTCAGTGAAAAGCATGGCTAAAATGAGACATGATGTGTGAAGAAAATATATGTATTTTTTATATTACTTTTTTATTAGCATTTCCAATCAAGCTGTAATTTTGTAAAATAATGTAAATAAAATAGGAAAATATTTAATTTTGTCTATTTAGGATACATAAATTGCTACCTGAAATTTTACAAAAAAAATTAAAATGTCATTTCTACCACAAAATCTTATCAAACAGTTTGAGATGTGGTGAAAATTACATTTGTTGGTTCAGAAAGTAAGCGCAAAAGTGCCTATACTTGAAGAAACAGGTAACACTTTAGTATAGGGACCAATTCTGACTATTATCTAGTTGTTTATTATCATGACTATTATTAATATATTGGCAGTTTATTGGTGCTTATAAAGCACATATTCTGCAGGACCATATTCTACATCCCTAATCCTACCCAATACCTAAATTTAAAAACTACCTTACAAACTATTAATAAGCAGCAAATTAAGAGTTCATTGAGGCAAAAGTCGTAGTTAATGATGTGTTAATAGAGAGAATTGGACCTTAAAATAAAGTGTGACAAAGAAACATTGTGTATACAAACCATGATAATATTTATAAGTTCAAAAAGGCCAATAATAGTTACCAAGGAGCGACATATTACATGGAGACGCGAGAAGCAGAGCAAAAAGGTCTCAATAAAACAGCGTGAAATAGCAGCAGAGAGAATAAAGGATGAAGTGAGGGAGAGAGAGAAGTTAAGATTTACAACACAGAAAGCTTGTTAAATATTAATATTTCATCAATTTATAAAGGCTGGTGAAGAAAGAAAAATATGTTTGAGTTATGAGGAAAGTAAAGTTCGAAAAAAAGTGCGCAAACTACAGCATGTGGCACAGAAGGCATTTGGTATATTTTAAGGCAGTATGTGTCTATGCGGGAACAGCTGTCCCTGTCGAAACAACGCAAAAGCAATGTTAAACCAGACAGGACTAGACAAAGACTGAACGTCACCTGAGTCTGAATTCGGTTGAGTCCTCTGAACCACAGGATCTGTCCTCGTCTCAGCTCTCTCTCGGCATGGTCAATAATCTCCTCCTCATCCTCAGCTAGATCCTCATCCATGATCTCGTCTGGAGCCGGCCCATGGCCCGCTTCTTTTAGAAACTTCAGCTGATGTGTTGGCACTGATGCTATCACCTAGAAAGAAAACAATACAATGAAGTACAACTAAAGCTGATATTTTTGACAGTGATTTTCAGTGAGAGCATCCAGAGTGGAAAAGCAGTGGATTGCAGCACTTACTTGTCCCCAGATCAGCTCTCCCATTCCCACAAACAGGCACCAAAGCCACTGCTCCACATTTAAGGGGGAACAGCTGAAAGGTTTCCCACCAAACTGCACAATCACAATCTACAAATCATAAACAGAGATATAGGAGTGGAGTGGTTTACTTTTATCCGTGTGTAAAGCTCAAATGCATCAAATTGTACAAATATATATGACGGAAAGTGTATATTTGAAATGTAGTTTCGTTTCCAAGTGTTTTCGAGTTCTTAAGCATTTTTTGTCACACTATATTGTGTCCTTGCTTAATAATATTAGCATATTAGAAAGATTTCTGAAGGATCATGTGACACTGAAGACTGGAGTGATGATGCTGAAAATTAATCTTTGCCATCACAGAAATAAATTACATTTAAAAAATATATTAAAACACTTATTACTATATTGTACTACAATATTACTATTTTTTACTGTATTTTTGATCAAATAAATTCATACACAAGAGTAAGCATAAGAGCATAACTTCTTTCATAAACATTTATAAAAAACAAACCAAACTTTTGAACAGTTGTGTGTGTATATATATGGCATTTATTTTATAAAGACCTTTCAACAAGTGGAGAAAGAAACTCGTAATCTTGAGCGCAAATGGAGAAAAACTAACTTGGAAGTTTTTAGAATTGTGTGGAAAAACAGTATGTCCAGCTCTAGACAGGCTCTAAAAGCTGCCAGAGCCGAGCATATCCACAAACTCATAGAAAATAACCAAAACAATCCAAGGTTTTTATTTAGCACACCCTTTTGATCTAATACAGCCATGAGTCTTTTTGGGAAAGATGCAACAAGTTTTTCACACCTGGATTTGGGGATCCTCTGCCATTCCTCCTTGCAGATCCTCTCCAGTTCTGTCAGGTTGGATGGTAAACGTTGGTGGACAGCCATTTTTAGGTCTCTCCAGAGATGCTCAATTGGGTTTAAGTCGGGGCTCTGGCTGGGCCATTCAAGAACAGTCACAGAGTTGTTGTGAAGCCACTCCTTCGTTATTTTAGCTGTGTGCTTAGGGTCATTGTCTTGTTGGAAGGTAAACCTTCGGCCCAGTCTGAGGTCCTGAGCACTCTGGAGAAGGTTTTTGTCCAGGATATCCCTGTACTTGGCCGCATTCATCTTTCCCTCGATTGCAACCAGTTGTCCTGTCCCTGCAGCTGAAAAACACTCCCACAGCATGATGCTGCCACCACCATGCTTCACTGTTGGGACTGTATTGGACAGGTGATGAGCAGTGCCTGGTTTTCTCCACACATACCGCTTAGAATTAAGGCCAAAAAGTTCTATCTTGGTCTCATCAGACCAGAGAATCTTATTTCTCACCATCTTGGAGTCCTTCAGGTGTTTTTTAGCAAACTCCATGCGGGTTTTCATGTGTCTTGCACTGAGGAGAGGCTTCCGTCGGGCCACTCTGCCATAAAGCCCCGACTGGTGGAGGGCTGCAGTGATGGTTGACTTTCTACAACTTTCTCCCATCTCCCGATTGCATCTCTGGAGCTCAGCCACAGTGATCTTTTGGGTTCTTCTTTACCTCTCTCATCAAGGCTCTTCTCCCCCGATAGCTCAGTTTGGCCGGACGGCCATCTCTAGGAAGGGTTCTGGTCGTCCCAAATGTCTTCCATTTAAGGATTATGGAGGCTATAGGAACCTTAGGAACCTTAAGTGCAGCAGAAATTTTTTTGTAACCTTGGCCAGATCTGTGCCTTGCCACACTGAGCTCTTTGAGCTCTTCAGGCAGTTCCTTTGACCTCATGATTCTCATTTGCTCTGACATGCACTGTGAGCTGTAAGGTCTTATATAGACAGGTGTGTGGCTTTCCTAATCAAGTCCAATCAGTATAATCAAACACAGCTGGACTCAAATGAAGGTGTAGAACCATCTCAAGGATGATCAGAAGAAATGGACAGCACCTGAGTTAAATTGATATTTCAGTTTTTCTTTTTTGATAAATCTGCAAAAATGTCAACAATTCTGTGTTTTTCTGTCAATATGGGGTGCTGTGTGTACATTAATGAGGGAAAAAAATTAACTTAAATGATTTTAGCAAATGGCTGCAATATAACAAAGAGTGAAAAATTTAAGGGGGTCTGAATACTTTCCGTACCCACTGTATATTGTAGAAACTTAATTTTCTGTAAAGCTGCTTTGCAACGATTTGTATCGTGAAAAGCGCTATACAAATAAACTTGAATTGAATTGAATTAAACAAGTAGAAACAGAAATCAACGAATCTAGACTTTTATATCTAGAGATTTGTATGCGTTCACCTGTATTGCGAAGGTCCCCAGCACAATTGAACAGAAGATAGGGTTTGAAAAGATTCCATCAAAAACGTTCCTCTCTCCGTGGATCTTACGGGCATTGATTTCATTGAAGAGTTGCATGAGGACAAAGGTGTTAAAGATGATGGTGTAATGCTCGGAGGGAGGAGAGTGAAGTGGAGCATTACGTCCACTGTCTATGTCAAAGATCTTCTCACCTGAGCAAAAGGTCAGGAAAAGATGACATGAATATACAATATCAACTGAAACCAATAAATTAAAACAATATATAATGTTGACTATTACTAATTTGACACATATTAATTGTGCATCCTTGTAGATTTCAGAAGACAACAGAGCTTATGTATCTATCAAATCCTTTGACAGAAACAGTGCACAAGTACCGTACCTACAAAGAGCAGGGTGAAGATGATGATGAGCTGGTAAACTGCATGGCCAAGGATGTTCTTCATCATGGTTCTGGATATGAGGGGGTTGTTTCGGCCATAGGGCTTCCTCAGGAGCAACGCTTCGGTAGGTGGCTCTGTGGCAAGAGCCAGAGAAGCAAATGTGTCCATGATCAGATTGACCCACAGCATCTGCACAGCCTTAAGGGGTGAATCCTACATACACAAAAACAGACCAAAAAATAAATGAACAAATAAATAAATAAAACACAGTTTAAACGTCAGGTTATATTAGTGCATATATGCACTACCATTCAAATGTTTCAGGTCCGTAAGAAATTTAAAGTTTTTGAAAGAGGTCTCTTAAGCCCACCAAGGCTGAATTTATGTGATCGCTAACAGAGTAAAAACAGTAATAAAGCATTATAACAATTTTAAAATACCTGTTTTTTATTTCAGTATATTTTAAAGTTTAATTGATTCCTGTGATGTTCAAGCTGAATTATCATCAGCATTACTCAAGTCTTTAGTGTTATCCTTCAAATCCTTCAGAAATCATTCTAAAATACTGATTTGGTGCCCTTGATGGTTGTGCTGCTTAATATTTTTGTGCAAACCGTGATATACATTTTTCAGGATGAATAGAAAGTTCAAGAGAACGGTATTTATTTGAAACAGAAATATATATATATATGTGTGTGTGTGTGTATGCATGTACCTGCGTGATGCAGGCACCAGTGAAGGCTACTATGACAGCCACCACATTCACTGTGAGCTGAAACTGTAAGAACTTGGAGATGCTGTCATACACATTCCGTCCCCACATCACAGCCTTTACTATGCTAGAGAAGTTATCGTCCGTCAGAATGATGTCAGATGCCTCCTTGGCCACATCTGTACCAGCAATGCCCTATGCAAAAAGAGAAATCAATTAATATTTTTGAGTATTCAGACATCTTTAAATCTGGTATGCTTCAATTTAACATTGAATTTAAAAAATAAGAGTCTCAATTTTGTTTTCACACTTGGTGCATTCCCAATCTGTGTATACCAGTTGATATGCACTGCATCTCATATTAACTTTTCCAATTAACTTGACGTGTGGTTTGAAGGATGGCTTTCATGCTAATCAAAGAAACAAACTTTACTGTCAACCAAACCTGAGCCACACCAAAACCTCTAGTGTAAAAGCAACATTCATGTGCACTGAATGTCTCATTATTTAGCTTCAGTTGGGTTTATCATTACACTATGTGTAACAGAACCTCAAAAATAGATGGCAATGTTTCACATATTTAGTGGATGGATCTTCTCACCATTGCAAACCCCACATCAGCTTTCTTAAGAGCAGGTCCGTCATTTGTGCCATCACCAGTGACTGCAACCACCTGCCTTTGTTCTACAATGGTGCTGTCTATGATACCTGAACACAAGACACAAATACAAGAAAAAATCCTAATAATCGATTCAAGTCCAAAATATCTGTAATGTAAAGTTGGCAAAAATGGTTAGAAAACCATTATCCAAACCACTGACATCCTGAAGAGCTTGGTATCTCTACTCAAGTCAGCATAAATGTCATTGTATCACTTTACTATACTGTATTGTACTGTAAGTGATTATAAGGGAATTCCATTAAGGACATAATGGAGAGGTAATCATCCCCATAGGAACAAGGTATGAACTCAACTGACGAAGAGACTCACCTTTGACTAGTGTGTGTTTGTCTGTAGGGGAGGAACGAGCAAGAACTCTGAGCTTGGGCCAAATTTTGTCAATGCGCTCTTGCTCAATCTGCAACAAAAAGTTGGGGGGAAAAAACACATCACCACACCACCATTATAAAGTATGCGGTCTGTAGGATTTTTTAATGTTTTTAAAAAAGACTCTTATGCTCACCCAGGATGAATTTACTTGATCACAATACAGTAAAAACAGTAATATTATTATATTATATTCATATATTAATATTATATTCATATAATAATAATAATACTGAAATACATTATTAAATATAATATTATTTAAAATTTTAATACATTATAAAATGTAGTTTATTCCTGTGATGGCAAAGCTGAATTTTCAACAGTCATTACTCCAGTCTTCAGTGTCACATGATCCTTCAGAAATTATTCTAATATGCTGATTTATATAGAAATAGTTCCTGCATAAGTTCTGTACATAACTACAAAACTTGGAAGTATACCTCTCCTTTCTCATTTCTGATTCGCCTGTTGAAGTCCTTCCCTTCCATACACAGGAAGTCGTCATCAGGATGGATGATGCCACATTTGGCAGCGATGGCACGTGCAGTGTTTATATTGTCACCCGTCACCATACGCACCGTGATGCCTGCTCGTTGGCACTTCCTGATGGCTTCTGGGACCTGATTAGAATTATAATCAGCAAATCAGAACAGATATCAATATCATAATTATGCCTCATATACAGCATTTTAAGACTTCTTATGAAGTCGTAATAATTTTCAGAAGTTATGTTCAGGGTATGTACGGTTTCTCAGGTAAATAGGAGAGAGAGACTGAAAACTAAGAGTACACAGACATCCAAGACAGTAAACTGGTCTGTATACCTCAGGTCGAACAGGGTCTTCAATGCCGACCACTGTGATGCAGATAAGGTTGGAGACGATGTCTGTCTCGTTGTCCCAGTCTGGCATGGGGTCAGCTGGGAGCTCTCGGTAAGCGATGCAAATCGTACGAAGGCCATCGCATGCCATCGGTTCAATCGCTTTCTTCACCATTTCATCTTTGTCCCGTGGCCTAAAAGCACGAGCTTCACCATCACGGCCCAAGATGAACGAGCACCTAAGATGAAGGCAGAACTGTTTAATTAATTTATCTCTACAGTGTATTTTTGACAAAGACTGCACTTTTCAAAATTTGCATGGTACTAATTTTCAGAAAAAGAAAACTTTGTTTAACAAATTAATTTCAAAATTTGTGGCAACAAAAATATTTTTTTTATTTGCTACTTTTCACAATTAGGTACAAATTAGGCCTTGAAGAAAGTAGTAGTCTTTAGTTTGAACATTTTTCACAAATGGCCAGTGAAATAAGATGCTTAACCTTGATTATCAAAATCACAACTAAGTATTATAATAAATAGTATAACTAAAATAGACTAGCATTTGAAAAGATTCTTGTTCACCAAGGCTGTGTTCATCAAAAAATGCAGTTAAAACAGTAATACTGTGAAATATTTTTACAATTTAAACTTTTTAAATAATCTTTAATATATTTTAAAACAATTTATTCCTGTGAAGCCAAAGATTACTTTTCAATAGACATGACTCCAGTCTTAAGTGTCACATGATCCTTCAGAAATTATTTTAATAAGATGATTTGCTACTCAAGAAACATTTCTTATTATCATCAATGTTGAAAACAGAAGTGGGGAAACTGCAATACAATGTCTCTCTTCAGGATTCTTTGATAAACACAAAGTAGAAAAGCATTTATTTGAAAAATAAATGTTAGTTACTTTTTGAGCAGGATCTCAGAGGCTCCTTTGCTGTATAAGCGGAAGCTTCCATCAGGCATCTGAATGACAGTGCTCATGGATTTTCTGACAGAATTAAAGGTGTAGACTTTATAGAGCTTCTCTTCTGGGATCTGCTCCCTCACAGCTGGGTAGTCTTGCTTCAGGTCCCGCACGAATCCCAGCAGAGCACATTCTGTCTTATTACCCACTTGTTTGGGCAGCCCACCTTCCTTATCTGCAGCCTGGGAGGAAGAGGTGAAAAGAGTGGAAGACAGAGTAAATGAAAGCATGAAATGACAGTCATAAACTGCAGTGATATCACTGTGATGCATGGCCTCTCATGGTTTACTGCAAAGGTTTAGTGCTCAAGTATATGGTCTTTTACTAAAGTACTCTCACCATTATGTTGGAGGTGTAGGCGCAGTTCACAGCAATAGCACTGGTGATGAGCTCCAGTGTCTTTGGGTTAATCTGGTCTGGTCTTGGGATGTCGCGGAAGTGCTGGTCCTCTACATAAATCTGCACTACTGTCATCCGGTTAGTGGTGAGGGTCCCCGTTTTATCTGAACAAATTGCCGTGGCATTGCCCATAGTCTCACATGCGTCCAAATGACGCACCAGGTTATTGTCCTTCATCATTTTCTATGGAAAGGCATTAATAGGAAGAGTGTTAAAATGTTAGTGGCACTTGCTAATATGAGTGTGTGTGTGTAAATGACACTTCTATGATGGACTCAACGTTACAAAAGCAGGTGCATTCTTCAACATAACTTGTCAGAAAATACCAATTATTAATTTTTGACTCTGACCTTTACGGAGTAGGCCAATGATATGGTGACAGCCAGTGGCAAACCCTCTGGCACAGCCACCACCAGAACTGTAACTCCGATGATGAAGAATTTGACAAAGTACTGCACATAAATAGGCGTGCATTCTGTCAGCCAGGCCCGACCCTGAATGACGAACGTTTCGATCACGAAGTACAGCATCAGGATAATCACAGTGATGGCGGACATCACCAGACCTGAAATAAATCATACATGTAATTGCTTAGAAATATAATAGCACACCTCTCCTCAAAGAGCCACACTGTTTGAGATATCATGTATAATTAATTTGGTGAATTACTGACCGAAATATACACTACCAAGTGTTTGGGGTTGATTTACTAATTTAGTTTTTGAAAGAAGTTCAATGCTCAGCAAGTATGTCAAATAATGTAATTATTTGATCAAAAAATTATAAAAACAGTATTATAGAGAGATAACATTACCATTTAAAATAACTCTCTATTTTTTTATTTAAATATACTCCTTTGATGGCAAAGTTGTATTTTCAGCAGTCATTACTCCAGTCTTCATGGTAATGTATAACATCAGAATTTATGTACGAGTCCCATAAATGCGGTAAATCAATCTAAATAACCCCATTTTCTTTTTATCAAGCAATAACCTTAAAATACCCACTTGATAATATTCATTTACCTTGGGTGGTACAAAAAAAACTGAATTAAGAAAGAGACCAACTGTTCTTTTTACAAAATAATATTTTTTTTCAACAAAAAAAATAAATAAATAGAAATCTTACTGACCCCAAAATTTTGAACAGTAGAATATTACTTAGAGGTTCAGTAAAACTCCTATCCCTAAGTATGAGCAAAAATAACGCTTTACTTGGCAAGCCAATACGATCAGAAGAACTTGACCTAACTTTAGACCTCCCCACCTGCTTTCCCGATTTGCACTGCGAGCTTGGTGAGTTTGCCCTGAAGAACTGATTTCTCCTTCTTGGGCACACTGGCTTTTTTCTTCTCTTTCTCCTCCACTTCCCCACCTTCTGCACTCTTCAAAGGCTGCATCTCCATGGCAACCGCCTCATCCTGTTTCTTAGCTATAGTGGGTGGAGACAAAGTGATCAGGCAAGCAGAATTATAGGTAACCGTTAGAAATAGCAAACTGTCTACACAGAATAGCAAAGATCTTTTTTTTTTGTAGTTTGCAGTATGTATACTGCACACAGTATGCACAATATCATTATCTGAACTGACTGACATAACATAAGACATTTTAAAAAATATATTAAACATTAATATCTAAAATTCATAATAAAGGCAGCATTCAGTATATACTGTGCAGTATGCAGTTTTCATTCTGAAAATAGTTGATCATAATAATGATTTTATCTCGCCATAAATCAATCTGAACATGCCTCTTAAAAGTGATCGTAACTCAATTCTAATTCAGTCCTGAAAGTCACCTTTATTTTGATTGTTCTCCAGGGTCCCGTCTTGTTTCCCTGTGAAGGTTAATGCAGACATTTAAACAAAACAAATATCGTTTCTGCTGCTTGAGGTCAATGTAGCTGACATGAGAGAA
Source organism: Sinocyclocheilus rhinocerous (assembly GCF_001515625.1). Lineage (NCBI taxonomy): Eukaryota > Metazoa > Chordata > Actinopteri > Cypriniformes > Cyprinidae > Sinocyclocheilus > Sinocyclocheilus rhinocerous. The sequence goes on along the minus strand of NW_015641805.1, from coordinate 441,861 downwards.
CAATAAAGTGCATGAGAAAGAAAACATAAAACATGGAGGGATAATATTTGACAGATATGGAGAGTTAAACCAGGATGTCTGTTTATGAGTCATCTCTCTCTATTGTGAATGTCACCTACCATTTATGATGTTGTGTTCTTTGGCTTCAACACTGGGGAACTGCGTGGATGAATTACTATTGACCTCTGATAGAATTGTTGGAAACAGAGGACAGGACAAAAACGAAGGTGGTATGTAAAGACATAAAACAAAACCTAAATGCTGAACAAAAGCAATGAAAAATCAACTCAAATGAGTGAGCAACATTTCTGAGCATTTCAATGCATTGAAACAGAATTGACCCAGACCATTACACATTTTGTATCTGGATAATTCTATGTGGGTATTCAAGCAAAATGGATTTTTCTTTTATGATGTGCATGTTTAATCATGCTCAACTTTTAAGCATTTATAAAATACTTTTAAAGAACTGACAGACGCCAACCTTTCTTGCAGTCTTTCTTCTCTTCCTCCACCTCTCCGGCCCCCAGGAGGGTGAAGATGATTCCCGTTTGAGAGTTGACACCAACAGCGGTCACCACCATTTTCCCCGATCCCTCCATTACATGAGTGCCTGAGAAGATTTTTTGCAGTAAATATTTTCAACAATGTCTTCACAACTCTTCCCTTCCCTAATGAAGTACTTCCCTTCCCTAATTGAAAGCAATTACATGTTTATACTAATTCAAATTAAAATAGCTTATTGGCACCATCTTGTGACTCAAGATGGTTAGCTACTGATTAAAGGACTTCAGTATTCATAAAGAACATAAAAACCTTTATAAATGACTAGAAGTTCAGGTGTCTCCAGTTAGAGCATGTTTAATCTAAAACAATTCATTACATGTAACTGTTTACACAAATAATGATTTCAAGGAATTCAAAGTGTCATAAAAATCTTTTAAATTCATATTAAAAACAGCTCAGTTGTAGAACGCTTACTTAATCTACAGGACTTTGCAATCTTAAAGTGAGGTTAAGGGGAAATATAAGCCTACACTGTTATTTCATCAATGCCCAATCAATTGTATGAGTCATGGATAGCCTCGTTTAATGTATTGATGTTATTTGTTGTGCTCACACTAGCCCCTGCACTTGTCTAAACCAAGGATCAGAATTAAAGCTGAAGTCTCCTCCATGGCCTTTCCTTTTAGTGTGTAATACAATTAAACTGAACCAGATTGCTTCTTTGTTCCCTGATTCAATGCACATTAATTCTTGCTTTGTTTACCATTATTTTGTCTTGTTTTCCAGAAAGAAATATCAAAACACACTTAAAAAGATAGTTGTAAAAAAAAAAAAACTAACTACATACATAATATACAAATAATGTATTACAATAACTTTTTTTTTTTTTAATTGGATTCAGTTTGTTTTTCCTACCCCAATCGGTGAGGTTTATGTCTATTGCCAATGAGAGAAGATATTTTTACAGAGATAAACAAAACAAAACTACTGATTAAGACAATTATTTTGTGCAGCATGCATTTCCTTCTTCACAACAGAAGCCTTCAAACATACATGTTGAGAAGAGATGCCTCTTCCATAATGGCTGAGAAAATAATATGCACCCCTTGATGATTAATTGCACATGCTGATGAACGACAAAAAGGCTTTGACAATAAAAACAAAACATCTTCACGGAAACTAGTCATCTTAAAGTTGAGAAACATGAAGCAAGAGATCCTTATTGAGAAAACATCTTAGTTTGCACAAGAGTTTCACTACATTTTTCCAAATTCATCCTGATAAATCAAAGCTGTTTTAAATTAAGAACCTCCTGCTTTCAAAACAAGTTTTCCCTCAGGCCATCCACCTCCTCAATGACCTTAAGAACTGACTGCACAGGCTGGAACTGATCCAGTGCCGCTATACTTCAATCTACCATCATATATCATATGAGATCACATCAAATAATAAACTGTTTGTTTTTTTATTTAATTAAACCTGGAATAACCATAGAAGTTCAGGATTTTGACCAAGGAACAGTTACGATGTAAAATGATTAAGAAATATTTACTATTTCTAGGTCATTAATCAAATAAATAACACTGATCATTAAGAGACCTTTGTACAAAAGGTCAGATAGTCTTGCTCTTTATTTTAAAATGCAATTTATGGCAAAGCTGAATTTTCAACAGCCAATGCTCCAATAAAAGTACAGCATTTGTTTGAATCATTTACTAAACCATTTTAGTTTGTTACTGAGAATATAGGCAAATCAAGAAATTGTGATTCTGACTTGGACATGCAAGGGACAGGAGTAAACGATATTCTGATTTTTTTCTTTGCTACAAATTAGTATTCATTATTCTTCGTTAATGTCAATTTAGCTATGCGAGTCCACTCTAATCATGTTACACATGCATTTTTCACATTAAATAAATCTAAAAGCATGTTATGTTTCCATAGATTCCATTTCCCATTTTTCACACTTGATTATGTTGAGGTCGTGGGGTAACGCTGCGTGTGTGGCCAAGTGAAGAAACAGCTGCTGCTCTGGTGAACTGCGATCATTAGGAAGAAGTGGCAGAGCAGGTCTCTAGAGGGCCAAACACAAATCTGAGCCTTTCTCCAGGAAGCAGAGATGAGGAGGAAGCTGATTAACCTGTTTATCAGACCTCAGGGACGTTCTCTCATTAAACCAGTCAATGGGATTTAGCCCAAGCACTGCACAACCTGAGTGTTAAAGTATTGACAGAATACTTTGCAAAATCCCCATCCTCCCAAACAGCAAATTGGTTCAATTCAGATGGATTGCAATTGTGTCAGCCTAAATTAATTGATACTGGTAATTCTGTGAAGGCTTACAGTATACTACACACGTGATGTTACCATATAAGTAAAAGGAATTGTGCCCCTGGGAATAAGCAAAACACCCTTTGCATGTTCAAGCCTGGATTTTTAACCACTAGTATGTCACAGGGATCTATTCGCATCCCGAATCATCTGAATTCTTAAACAGATGGTGAATATCTTTCAGTATTTGTATGGTTTTGAATATCCAGAAATATTTATGTAAAACACACACAAACATTCATCACAACCTATGGCCATATGGCCGACCCAGTCCACACAATCCCACGCAAACATATGTTCGCTTATATAACCTATACTCCCTACCTGACAGCAGCATGGGATCCTTGTCAATAGATTTGCGTACATGATCAGACTCTCCAGTGAGAGACAGTAAATATTTTCAACAATGTCTTCACAGCTCTTCAAACACCAGTTATTACAGACTTTTATGTCTTTCGTATCACTCAGCACTCTCACTTTTTTTTACTAATCCAAATTATAATAGCTTATTGGCGCCATCTTGTGACTCAAAATGGTTAGCTACTGACTAAAGGACTTCAGTATTCATAAAGAACATAAAAACCTTTATAAATGACTAGAAGTTCAGGTGTCTCCAGTTAGAGCATGTTTAATCTAAAACAATTCATTACATGTAACTGTTTATACAAATAATGATTTCACGGAATTCAAAGTGTCATAAAAATCTTTTAAATTCATATTAAAAACAGCTCAGTTGTAGAACGCTTACTTAATCTACAGGACTTTGCAATCTTAAAGTGAGGTTAAGGGGAAATATAAGCCTACACTGTTATTTCATCAATGCCCAATCAATTGTATGAGTCATGGATAGCCTCGTTTAATGTATTGATGTTATTTGTTGTGCTCACACTAGCCCCTGCACTTGTCTAAACCAAGGATCAGAATTAAAGCTGAAGTCTCCTCCATGGCCTTTCCTTTTAGTGTGTAATACAATTAAACTGAACCAGATTGCTTCTTTGTTCCCTGATTCAATGCACATTAATTCTTGCTTTGTTTACCATTACTTTGTCTTGTTTTCCAGAAAGAAATATCAAAACACACTTAAAAAGATAGTTGTAAAAAAAAAAAAAACTAACTACATACATAATATACAAATAATGTATTACAATAACTTTAAAAAAAAATAATTGGATTCAGTTTGTTTTTCCTACCCCAATCGGTGAGGTTTATGTCTATTGCCAATGAGAGAAGATATTTTTACAGAGATAAACAAAACAAAACTACTGATTAAGACAATTATTTTGTGCAGCATGCATTTCCTTCTTCACAACAGAAGCCTTCAAACATACATGTTGAGAAGAGATGACTGTCCCATAATGACTGAGAAAATAATATGCACCCCTTGATGATTAATTGCACATGCTGATGAACGACAAAAAGGCTTTGACAATAAAAACAAAACATCTTCACGGAAACTAGTCATCTTAAAGTTGAGAAACATGAAGCAAGAGATCCTTATTGAGAAAACATCTTAGTTTGCACAAGAGTTTCACTACATTTTTCCAAATTCATCCTGATAAATCAAAGCTGTTTTAAATTAAGAACCTCCTGCTTTCAAAACAAGTTTTCCCTCAGGCCATCCACCTCCTCAATGACCTTAAGAACTGACTGCACAGGCTGGAACTGATCCAGTGCCGCTATACTTCAATCTACCATCATATATCATATGAGATCACATCAAATAATAAACTGTTTGTTTTTTTATTTAATTAAACCTGGAATAACCATAGAAGTTCAGGATTTTGACCAAGGAACAGTTACGATGTAAAATGATTAAGAAATATTTACTATTTCTAGGTCATTAATCAAATAAATAACACTGATCATTAAGAGACCTTTGTACAAAAGGTCAGATAGTCTTGCTCTTTATTTTAAAATGCAATTTATGGCAAAGCTGAATTTTCAACAGCCAATGCTCCAATAAAAGTACAGCATTTGTTTGAATCATTTACTAAACCATTTTAGTTTGTTACTGAGAATATAGGCAAATCAAGAAATTGTGATTCTGACTTGGACATGCAAGGGACAGGAGTAAACGATATTCTGATTTTTTTCTTTGCTACAAATTAGTATTCATTATTCTTCGTTAATGTCAATTTAGCTATGCGAGTCCACTCTAATCATGTTACACATGCATTTTTCACATTAAATAAATCTAAAAGCATGTTATGTTTCCATAGATTCCATTTCCCATTTTTCACACTTGATTATGTTGAGGTCGTGGGGTAACGCTGCGTGTGTGGCCAAGTGAAGAAACAGCTGCTGCTCTGGTGAACTGCGATCATTAGGAAGAAGTGGCAGAGCAGGTCTCTAGAGGGCCAAACACAAATCTGAGCCTTTCTCCAGGAAGCAGAGATGAGGAGGAAGCTGATTAACCTGTTTATCAGACCTCAGGGACGTTCTCTCATTAAACCAGTCAATGGGATTTAGCCCAAGCACTGCACAACCTGAGTGTTAAAGTATTGACAGAATACTTTGCAAAATCCCCATCCTCCCAAACAGCAAATTGGTTCAATTCAGATGGATTGCAATTGTGTCAGCCTAAATTAATTGATACTGGTAATTCTGTGAAGGCTTACAGTATACTACACACGTGATGTTACCATATAAGTAAAAGGAATTGTGCCCCTGGGAATAAGCAAAACACCCTTTGCATGTTCAAGCCTGGATTTTTAACCACTAGTATGTCACAGGGATCTATTCGCATCCCGAATCATCTGAATTCTTAAACAGATGGTGAATATCTTTCAGTATTTGTATGGTTTTGAATATCCAGAAATATTTATGTAAAACACACACAAACATTCATCACAACCTATGGCCATATGGCCGACCCAGTCCACACAATCCCACGCAAACATATGTTCGCTTATATAACCTATACTCCCTACCTGACAGCAGCATGGGATCCTTGTCAATAGATTTGCGTACATGATCAGACTCTCCAGTGAGAGAGCTCTCATCGATCTTGAGGTCGTTCCCTTGCATGAGAATACCATCCGCAGGTAGGAGGTCACCTAGGAGACCCCAGAGTGACAGCAACAGATCAATCTTACAAGCCCTTGAGTACTACTACCTTTAATGACCAAAATTTAAAAATTAATTATTCAAAGGCATCTTCACATCCTTTATATATATTTTTTAAATAATATATATTATTATAATTTATACACATGCACAATTTAAGTAAGATTTTAAGAATTTGCTATATTAATAATACAATACTAATACAGTAAACCGATTATAAATTTTTGTATAAATAGTTTTTGAATGCATTTTATATATTTTAATTATACAGAAATAATTTAAGTTATAATTTATATACATGCACAATTTTAAGTATAATTTTAAGGATTTGCTATATGAATAATATAATACTAATAAAGTAAACCAATTATAAATTTATGTATAAATAGTTTTTGAATACAATTTATATATTTTAATTTTACAGAAATAATTTAAGTTATAATTTATATACATGCACAATTTTAATTTTAAGGATTTGCTATATGAATATATGAATAATATAATAGTAATACAGTAAACCGATTATAAATTTATGTATAAATCATTTATTTAAATTTCTGAATGCATTTATATACTTTAATACTTTATATAAAAATAATTTAAATTATAATTTATATACATGCACAATTTTAAGTGTAATTTTAATTATTTGTTATAGAAACAATATAATACAAATTGATTATATGCATAATTTTTTCGCTATTTGAATGAATTTTATATATAATATATATAAATACATTTATATATATACATAGACACATAGACAGATAGATAAACATGGACATATACTGTATACTTTAATAATCAATTTATATTATTTTAATTATATTGTTTATATAAAAATGTATAAATTTAAAATTTGTTCATAATTATACAAAATTATAATTAGAAGTGAAAATAAATTATACTTAGCATTATTTACATTTCGTTAATATAAAATGTATGTAAAATGTAAAAGTATAAATTATGAGTTCATAAAGAATTTAAGCAAACAGTCATTTTGTAGGGATCACAGGAACTTAACAGTACACTTTTAATAGAGACAAGACTCCTAAAGATTTTAAAGTTTTTAATAAAGAATCACCCCATGTGGGTCTCACACCACCCAAATTTATGAAGCATTTATTCATTCATAATGTAAGATGCATTCATATAAGACGATTTGTGGAGCAAATTTTGAACTCTACTGACCATATTTGACCTGGGCAATATCCCCCACCACCATCTCAGCCACGGGGATTTGAATGACCGTGCTGTTCCGCACCACAGCGAAGCGCTGCTCCTGCTCGATACGGCTCTGCAGGCCACGGAACTGCTTTTCTTTGCTCCAGTCATTAAACGCTGTCACCAGCACCACGCAGAGCACAGAGAGCAGGATAGCTGCACCCTCGATCCAGCCCGCCTCCGCTTCTCCCTCATCCTCCGCACCTGCACTCACATTACTACACGCTGGAGAGAAAGAGAAAGAGATGGAAAGGTAAAAATGTGTGGGAGAGGACAGCGAGTTTGAGTGTCTACTTGTAATCCTTTATATTCTTTTATCTATCCATCATCTCTCACTCCATTCCTTATACTCTTTGCTTTCTTAGCTATCCATGTGACTATACTGGTACTTACACTCAGGATTACTTTAAAAATGCATTCAAAAGGACACACAAGACCATTTTAGGGATGAAACTCTGAAAAATGTCTTGATATAAGCATGTACAAGTAGCAGTGTTAATATTAGCAGAGTAAGGGTCACCAGACTGTTAAATTATTGAAATTCTAATGGGGCCACGACATGAAGCATATAACGTCTTCCCTGAGCTTCTGATGAAAGGCCAGAAATCCCTTTTATGGTCAGATTATGTTTGAATTTTTTAACATTTGTACTTTTTTTTTTTTCACTGAATACTTCGAGCCCAATTCACCTTCACTGTCCCCTCCTGGCGGCTGGTAAAAGGACAGTCCGAGGGAAATAATGGCCGCTATTTCCAGGATTATAAGGGTAACATCCTGTAGAGCCTCCCACACAAGCTGAAGGAAGGTCTTGGCCTTCTTAGGAGGGATGAAGTTCATTCCAAACACTTGCTGACGTTTCTCCAGGTCCGCAGGATTGTCCGATAATCCTTTTGGAGGGAAAGATGGTGCTTAAAATCATTGTCACCGATCAAATCTTACTAATGAAACAATCGAAATTCTATGAGACGTGAATTGCTATATTATTATTAGGGTTGCAAAGGGGTGGAAAATTTCCAGTAAATTTCCAAAAATTCCCGGAAGACTCCAAAAAAATCCTGGAAAGTTTCCAAAATTGACTGGAAATTTTCCACCTTTTTGCAACCCTAATTAATATTAATGTCAGTTATAAAAACAGTAAAATAACCAAATAATCAGCCTAAGAACATGTATACTGGTGTAAATCAGAGTTATGGTGCTTAAAAACCACAATTCATGTATTAATGGGTTTTTCTCTATGCAAATGGTTTTGAGAACTTCCTGGATGCTCATTAGTCATCACTCAATTCTGTTAGCACCAATCCCTGACCTCTTAGGGTGACAGGAAGGGAGGGGAGAGGACATAACAAGAGAACACAGGGCACAGACGGTAAAGTCAGTGTGTTTCGGATGCACCACAGGGTGTGATTTTTGGCAGCAAGACCCAGACAGACTGTGACGCTCTCTGCATCCTCACCCTGCCAATCATCACCTGCTGCCCCTGGCAACCTCTCATCTCCCATCAGAGCTTCTCTTTCACTCACTGTAAAACCTAATTGAGTTACTCCAACGGGTTGAGGGAAATCATTTCCCTAACTCATTCCAATTGCCCCGATTAATTCATTCAGTCTCTGTTCGGCACAATATGCGCAAGTAAATTAAGACAACCGAGAAACACCAATGCAATCCTCTTTCCACGGACTACCAGAATTGAAAGACTTTTGCAGTACATCCAGCCCTTTTTTCGATCCTTTCATCTTTCCATCCATGCCCGTAAGCTTCTCTTTTTGTATCCCTGTCACGCTTTCTGAAGAGTGGTTTTTCAAAGAGCAGCATTAAGAGGAGAAAGCGCTTTACAATAAACTAAAAGTAACCTCAACGTGGCTGCCAAATAGCAATGCAGGCAGATCGCATGACTTGGTCTGAAAGCAAGTGGTCAGAACAAGATGCGGATCAATGTGATTATCAGAGCGCAAAGTAGGATTATCTACCCAGAATCGCTGCTGCAATAAAAGATTCCGAGCAAAATGATTTTTTTAATGTTACTTTGAAAGTTTAAATCCTAGCAAACTAAACACCGTGCTTTTATTTAGTAAACTGTTTCTGATCATTCCAAGCATGAAATATGGAGGAATAGAAAAATGCTATACAAGCACAATATCCTTCCTGATGTATCTCAAATTATGAATGTAGATTTATTATGCAACACCGCAGTAACATATGGCAGAAGAATATAAGAGCTTTGATATTGTCTAATGATGATTGATGATACTACTTCAATAAGTTTTATTTTCAAAGTGCAGTTTGAGTTTGCATATGCTTCAGTGTTATTTGAATATTATTTATATACTACTATAGTATTTTTAAATTACCTTTTATTTTTACATTTTCAGTTTTCTTTTTAAATTTTAGGACGTTTTATGTGATTTTGTGATTTGTATTAATTTTGTTTTTCTATATAGATTTTATTCATTTTTATTTCAGTTTTAGTTTTAGTACATTTAGTGCTTAAACTTATATCAGTTGCTGAAGCAACATTTCTCATTTTAACTTAAGGGTTTCCTCTAATATCTAGATTTTATTTCAGCTTTATTATTTTTATTAATTACTGAAAATGATTTATCAAAACTTGCATGCTCCATTTTTACCTATAAAGCTACATATTGTATATCATAAATACCTATTGTTGGAAGAATCAAGAATTTTCTTGAATTTCTTAATACAAAAACTACTCCAAAAACAGCATTACAGAGAGATGCTCTCATCTGATAACATGGGCAATGCAAGGCGTTTCATTTTTACTGCGAAAAATGTACACCAGGTGCTCTTCAGGGATATCTGCTTTCAAAGGCAGATAAAGGCACCTGGCATTTGGTATTCTTTCCGTGAAGACAGGCTTGTTTTGAAAAGGAGTGTTTGTGAATATAGGTGCATCTGGATTTACAGGACTGTTTCACTCAAAAATGAATTCTATCATCATTTACCCATCCTCATGTCATTCCAAACCTTTGTTTGGAAAATCCTTCTTTTGCGATGCACAAAAAGAACAGGTTTGAAGAACTGAACTGGTTGCCATTTCCCATGCAATAACAATGAATGGGGACTGAAGCATGAATGTATCATAAAAATGGTCCATACAACTTGTGCACTACATTAAAAGTCTTATCAGTGAATAATGACTTAAATTTTGGTCCATTCCTGACACAAAACTATTGTAGAGCTACAGAAGACCTAAACGTTCTGAAATGTGAAGGTGGCATTTTGCTCACCGAGGTGTCACAGGTGTAGGAAGTTTGTGGGAAACAAGTAGCCAAGCGTTCATCACGCACACCTACTGCAATGGATTGTTTGCATAATATCCGAGGGAAACCGAGGACAACCACTTCTTATCTAAACGCCTTTTGAAATACTCTCTCTTGATAAAAGCGTTGTATGTGCGCCTCTCCCCAACCCATGTACTTCAGTGCCGCCTCTCGACGCAAAATCTGCCTTTACTCAGTCCGAGACGCCTGCGCATGCGCACTATTGTAGAGCTACAGAAGACCTATATGAATATGTAATTCACAAGTCTAATGGAGCAATTTTATGAGACTTTTATGGTGCTTTCGTATCTTTTCTGATAAAAGCCTCAGTCCCCATAGGGACTAACTGCATGGTACACAGCAATCAGTATAATTCTCCATTTGTGTTCCACGAAAGAAAAAATCATTCGGTTTTGAATGACATGAGAGTGAGTAAATGACCACAAACTTTTTATAATAGCTGAAAATGTCTGTCTGTTTCAGGATGCACGTGTGATGTAATTAGCAAGCGACATGGTCATGTCCAAACTAGTACTACTCACCATCTGCAGGTGAAGTCTTGAGTCTGTGACAGAGGGTTTCGGTGTCTATGTAGTTCTCCTGGATCTTCTGCAGGGCCTCGGCTCCCCTGAGCTCCATCAGCGAGCATAACTCCTCAACTGTCACCCCGAAATCTCCCTCATGACCTCCTTTGTCCATCCCTGGCTTCTTAGGGTGGAAGTCTACCGTGCTATTGCCCAGATCCCCCATGATGGTGTGTTGGTTGTGGAAGACGACTATGCTATGAGCTAAAAGATGGGTGCCTGGGAAAATGTGTGATCTCTTTTGTCTTATTTATATTCCTCCTCACCTATTTCTAAGATGTTCTCTGTGTAGTTCTCCATACTAAGACATGAATTGTGAGATTGTTTGGGGTTTTCTATTCTATGGTGTGGTAGCTGGGGTTCCCCTGAAATATCCCCCCATAAAAAAAAAGTCAGCAAATAAAGTGGTAGCCATTGTGCCAATCCATCTCTATGAAGACCAAATGAAGCAAGTGTTACTGATTATTAAACAATAAAGGGGATCTAGTGACACAGGAATAGCGTTGGAACAAAACCTGAGGAACAAAAAAAGAAGAATGTTAAAAGTGCACTGCTGAACTTGCTTAAACCAAAAACACACAGCTCTGAAACATCAAAATGCAACCATAAAATCTTGAGACAAATTTTTTTAAATAAAATGTAATGTCACATAAATAAAAAAATAAAAACACATTATTATCATGGAACATAAAAAATAGCTGCACTATTTGAGAAGTATACTATAAAACTATGTATAGTTTAATTAATCATAGGCTAATCACCAATATCATGAAACAATGAAATAAAGTTTGAATACTAAATCATATCATGAATTTATAAGAATGTTGTTTGAAATATGGCATACTTTTTTCCAACTATTTAAACAGTAAACAATTACAAAACAGCAGAAATCGAAAAGCCAACAAAACAAAAACATCAAATCATTATTTTGGCTTGCAGGAAGTTGAATAACGAGAACGAATTATGTAAAATTGCAGCATATAAAACATGTGACAAAATTCCCCGACATTTATGACAAAAAACAAGTTCATCTAACATCTGCCTTGATAAATCAATAGACTCTTTGTCATATAGCGTGTTAGTAGCCTATTATTTGATTTTGCGTTCACTTGTTTACCCAGCGGGTATCTCCTACTTAACCATTAATTTATGCCCACTTCTCTTAGATTTCATTATGAACGTAGGCTATTTGTTCCTAATTGTAACGCTCAGAAGTGGTTATTTAAACGTTCTGAAATGTGAAGGTGGCATTTTGCTCACCGAGGTGTCACAGGTGTAGGAAGTTTGTGGGAAACAAGTAGCCAAGCGTTCATCACGCACACCTACTGCAATGGATTGTTTGCATAATATCCGAGGGAAACCGAGGACAACCACTTCTTATCTAAACGCCTTTTGAAATACTCTCTCTTGATAAAAGCGTTGTATGTGCGCCTCTCCCCAACCCATGTACTTCAGTGCCGCCTCTCGACGCAAAATCTGCCTTTACTCAGTCCGAGACGCCTGCGCATGCGCACATAAACATTTGCCCAATCCCACTGCAGAACAGATTTACGAAGGCAACACTACCAGCCATCAGGCCTGCAATTTTGGATGACATTACAATCCGCTTGAGCTCTGCGCCTCCATTTCCCTGCTGTGACACCAACTTTAGGTTACTGAACATTTAAACCCATAATCTGTGCGCGCCTCCTCATCTTTTATTAAAAATGGCAAGAAGATTCCTCAACAAACATGCGCTTTATAGACGATGATGCCCTTTCCTGGTAACCTTCAGGAATCAGATGTTCACCGTGGTCCACTGTACAGCTGCTCACAGTTTATAAAAGTGCCTGTAGCATTTGTGTCAGGATTTTTCGTTTTAATCATAACGAGAGGACGGTAAAACAAATGTATATCAACAACATTTGGCGGGGATTAAAATGAAAGGCTGCACAAACTAACCAGACAGCAAGGTTACATCCATCCATCACCTGCTTTTCAGTCTATCAAAAACTAGTAATTTGTTTCATGCATACAGGTATTTATACACTGCTCTTAAATAAGTTTATGGCACAATAATGAAGATTAATTTTTTTTAAATAGGTGTTAAAGAGTTGTCAAAGGTATAATTATAACATTGTGTTATATTTGTGATTACTCATTTTTATTATATTATATGTTAATTTTATTTATACTACTACATGATTATTTATCCTGCATTACTATTTTATTTTATGACATTAAAAACAATTGTTGAACAATCACGAATACCCTACCTCCTGACATAAAACATATCTTTTGGTGAATTATATCAGCAGAAACGTGCTGGGCATACTGTAGATGATGATAATACTTTCCATGTAATGCTTACCTACTGTAATCATAATAATAAAGCACTTTAATTATACATTAGCAGACGCTGGACTGCAACAAATAAACAAACCCAACACAAAACATACCCTGCTGACACCACAAGGCACTTGTGATCATGTATCCGTGAACAAATATATTCACTCACCGCGCAGGCCATGTTCCAAGGACATTTGACGTTGAGTCGAAAAAAGACAGGAAAAACGGAATGATATCCAGTGATTTAGCCTCAAATCATGCCCATCATGGAGAACACAAAAATTAAAGTCACATCATTTGACCTTTATGCTATTCCAAAAGCAGATGATGCGCAACGGTGCAGAATAGAAATCAAATGAAGGGAACAGGAGGCAGCAGACGGTGGTGAGCACTTCATTTTATGCGGAAGAAAACCTGAATGATGCAGATGAGACTGTACCATGTCCGCATTAATTAATCGGTTAAAAACGGCGTATTGTGCTGTCGGGAACGTAAAGGAGGCTCGTTTTGGTCACATCGTTGCTGTTATTTTTGGCGCTGATTGATAGAGTGATGGGTGAAGGAGAGATGTGGGTCTACATGCTGATGATGCCCGTTTGACGCGCATCTCGCGGTGATGGCAGCAGCAGCAGCAGCATCCCAGCGCTGGAGGACGTGAGATGGGGGAGGGGCGGGTCGAGATCCAGGCCTCTCTCTCTCTCTCTCTCTCTCTCTCTCTCTCTCTCTCGGCAATTCCTTCTTTTTCCCGGTAAAAGACGAATTCTACTATGGCGAGGGCTGGAATTTTAATATTCATAACCCGGGCTTTTGCCTTGGGAAGGTAACCAAGCAAGGTAACAACGCAACGTCAGCACGACTAATCAATATTCATAAGCAGAACATTCGCCATTGGGTGGCTGTCACGATTAGTTAGCATGATGTACTTAATATTCATGAAGCAGACGTTCGGCATTGGACGATTACCACGCAGCGTCAGTACGACCTTATTAATATTTATGAGCTAGGTGTCATAGAAGAGACGCTAATGTGACCGCAGCAAAGTGAAATTTTGCATGTTAGCATATTAACGATACGCGACAACTAATAAAACAAATAATTAAAAATGTCTAAAAAAAAAGAGTCAAAAATAGTAAACACTAGGCTGAACCCAAACGAGGTTAATGACCTAATATAACAATAAAAATAATAAAAAAGAATTAATTTAATTCACTTTAATTCTTTTACTTTTATCTCTCTTGGCTGGGCATCTGAGCATTAATTATAAAGCGAGTGCTCGTGCAGCCTGCCGCCTGTAGCTCCATTAATAAAACATCACAACAAAGGATTTGAGAACGAGAAAGAGCCTTGGTTCAATTAATATTAATTTCAATTTCAATTTCAAAGTACTTTATTGGCACAATTGTTCTGCATACAATATTGCCCCAAATATCACACACACACACACACACTTTAATTTGTTCATTTTAATTTGACTTGCTGATTTAATAAATTTAATCATTTACTCTGCACTGTTACTTTGTCGTTTTACTTTTAATTTCATACTGATAATTTAATTGTTTATTTTGCTAGTTTATTTGCACTGCTGTTGTTTTACATTGCACAGTTTTTATTTATTTATTTAAGTATTTATTTGTTTGTTTATTTATTTATTTTGTCATGTTAGTATAGAATACTAAACTGCAATTATAGAGTGGGAAAGCAAAAATGAGGTAAAAACACTGAGCATATGTCCTCTGTGTCTCTATGCTAGACACTTAAAATAATTTGAAGTACCGTAAGTTAAGTTATTAAATAAATAAGAATGGCTTGTTGACACACACTTACGTGAACTGTGTTCATGTCCTGTACTGTCCTGCTGCATCCAAGTGAAATTAGTGACAATGTTGTCCCCTCTAGTGGAGGAGAATGGCATTGCATCCAGCAGCTGTCACATCCCATGTTGCTGCACAAGATATCTTGATTTCTGAAGCCATTCGTGATGAAAGTGATGAATCTTTTACAATGCAATGAGCTGATGTCTAACATAAAGACTGTATATTTTAAAAGTGCCCTCTCACTCTGCTGATGCAAATAGAGCATTATACCCAGACCAAAAAAGATCCTACTGGATTGAACGGAAATTCTGAAATATAGGAATTTTAGCTTATCCAGAATAGTATTTGCTTCTAAGAAAATTATTCTTTGACTGGTTCCAAATCATGATGGATCTTCATGATTGCGCTCCTTTTAAAACCTTTGAGTCAGAAGTGGAACAATGTGCAGTTTTCCATCACACGTGTTTTGATTCCAAGCTTTGAATATTCCATACTTCTTCTCAAAGGCTTGTTTTAATGAGTTAGATTCAAAGGTTTTAATGTGGATGGAATGTGCTGTATTAATCCCCTGACATAATCTGTTTGTGAGCCTACCTCTCCCTCTCTTTCTTTCTTTCTTACACCAAACACATGATTCAGATCAAGCCCCCTTTTGAGGCTAGGCTAAATAAACGCACAGAGGAAGTACAATCTGGGCCAAAGTTCAACATCATGCTGTTCCCAGTCCGGTATCTATGCTAACCACCACTTTTAAAACAAGAAAAACGTTAAGTGACTGACTTTGCTTGCTCGTTTGCAAGGCTGCCTGCCAGATCAGGAATAAAAACTGCACTGTTATAAGGCATTCTTTCACATTGCAAAACTTCTCTTCAGGACATCACCACAAACCAGGTAGAGTGTTTCATTATTGTCTGCATGCTTCAGATGTTCCATTTTCAGAGCTGGGTAGATTACTTAGAAATTGTAATCCGTTACTGATTCCTAACTACATGAAAATTGTAGTTAGTAACGAACCGATTACATTACAGAGTTTAGGTAATGTAATCAGACTACTTTTTGATTCCTTTTAGATTACACTTTACCTAAATCGTTTATCACATTGATTTAAATACGATGATCTCATACCATATTGATATAAAAATACAAAGAGTAAGAAAATATATTCTATTCATTGTAATTAATAACAGGAAGTGCATTAAACATTGTTACTTCAAGGTTTCCCAAACTGGGGTTTATAAATGAACTGCAGGGGCTTCATGAGTTTAATGAAAAGCTAATAATGAATTAAATCATAAAAATGGTAAATCAAAATAAGTCATTTTAGAATAACATCAATCAAAATAAAACACTTAATAAAAAATTAAATACTTAATTTGTGTATCTACATGTCATGTGAGCATTAACCAACAGAGAATCGTGAACATGCAAATGTGATAATTATTAAAATATTTATTTTTAAATCTCAGGGTACTTGAAGTAAATATATATTAGTTGAAAGATGTTCAGATGACAAAAAAGTTTTGGAATGCCTGCATTACATGTAAATAAGAAATAACGTGAATTTGTGTATTTTTAAATTGTGCATTCTTTGTGTGAATGTTCACATAACTGGAAGACTTTCTGAGTGTATATAAGCAGTAGGACATTTTAGAAAGGAACATTTAAAATATGAAAAAGAGGAATTAGTGATAATCAATAAATTATGAATAATTTATTGCTATTGTGTGAATAATATGTAGTCATCAATAAAAAAGTAACTTGTCTGATTACAGTATTTTAAAATGTAATTTAATCCAATTACAAGTACTTAATTTTTGGAATCGGATTACATAATCCAGATTACATGTAATCAGTTACTACCCATCTCTGTCCATTTTGCAGTTTGGTCAATGGACATATTAAAATAGAGAATAGAGACTATTGCACACGTGTGAACAATGCAATGAGTTGTTACACAGTTATACATTTTAACACATTTGTGCAAATCACTAAATTGCTTGCACTGTGCAACCTATTTAGCCAGAACACAGGTTTTGATGCTCAAGTCATTGGTATGCAAAAGTGTAATCTCAGATGAATAGCCTTTACATAACACATCTATTTAGTATACATGTCAGGGACATATATTTGTGTTAGTTACATGATCGTGTACTCTTAGTACCTTTAGTCTCTCTCGTTCCCACTGTGAACTTTTAAAACTGTACATGTGTTCAACTGAGATTGTGTAGTAGTGCCAGGTCAATGTGCAATGATTCTCTCAGATAGGGTAAAGGAGGCAGCCCCTGCAAGTGACAGAGGAGAGAAACAAAAAATAAATAAATAAAATAAAAAATGAGATAGCGATATTAGTTTGTAATCATATATGGTATGGGTATAATACTTATATTACACTAACAATATTATCAAAAACATATTATACACTGCCTTCTTTCTGAAATCATACTAATCTGTCCATACTAATCTGTCCATTTATTACAGCTTACAAAATAGCAAATTAACTTGATTTTGAATAAGTAAAAAAATAAAAATAAAAACATCAAAAATAATATTATATATATATATATTCATTTATTTATTTATTTATTTATCAAACAACATTGGACCCACATTGGTTTCTAAGTTATAAACACAAGCAATTTTCCATTAGCCAAATTTTGATTATGACTGACTAATCAAACATATATTTTCAGACAATGTTGCTGCATCCCCAAATCTTTGTCCTTGTTGCCTTCCTTTGGAGTGTCCCACCACTTTCCCTGGCTGGGAAGATCCTGGTGTACCCAGTGGATGGAAGCCACTGGCTTAACATGGACATTTTGCTACGAGAGCTTCATCAGCGAGGTCACAAACTGACAGTCGTCCGTTCTGCCAACAGCTGGTACATCCCAGAGAACACCACACACTATACACCCATCACCATCCGTGTCGATCATCTCTCCAGCCTGGAGGACCCCGAGTACATGGCGTCCTTTCTTAAGAGAAACATTGACATTCAAAGAGGGGAAGGATCTGTTTGGTCATTCATGGCCCTGCAGAAAGAAGTAATTACTCTTTTAGAAGAGTCTCACAAGTCTTCTGCTGAGATGGTGAGGACCATTCTAGAGGATAATAAGCTTGTTAAAACACTCAAAGAGTCCAAGTATGATTTGATGCTAACTGATCCTGGTTTTGCAGGAGGGGTCATATTGGGCACGTACTTGGGTTTACCAATGGTGTACAATGTACGATGGATAACAAATGCTGAAGGGCACTTTGCAATTGCACCCTCACCGCTTTCTTACATCCCAACTATCGGATCTAGGGTGACAGATAAAATGAGCTTTGCAAATAAAATGAAGAATTTCTTGCATTATGGAATCGGCCAATACATAGACCACTTGCTCACAAGGCCTCTTTATCAAGGAGTTATCAGCGAACACATAGACCCGAACACCAATGTGTACTCTCTGATCCAGGAAGCGGATCTGTGGCTCATGAGAGTCGATTTTGTATTCGAGTTTCCTCGTCCTACTATGCCCAATGTGGTCTACATTGGAGGCTTCCAGTGCAAACCATCCAAACCTCTACCAGATGAACTGGAGAAGTTTGTCGAGAGTTCTGGAGAGCTCAAGGTGGTGATCATGTCTTTGGGTACTCTGCTTGGAAGTCTGGTTCCTGACATATCTGAAGTCGTCGCCTCCGCCTTTGCTCGCTTGCCACAAAAGGTGATTTGGAGGCACGTAGGGGAAAAGCCATCTACGTTGGGGAACAATACACTGATAGTGGACTGGCTGCCTCAAAACGACCTCTTAGGCCATCCTAAAACTAAAGCTTTCGTCACCCACGGAGGAACGAATGGAATCTATGAGGCGATTTACCACGGCGTTCCGATGCTTGGACTTCCGCTCATCTTCGACCAATTTGACAACATGATTCGCCTGGAAGCCCGAGGGTTGGCTCAAGTGCTTGATGTCGCAGCCCTGGATGTAGATACCCTAACAAAAGCCCTAAGGGACATACTGGATGAAAATCAACCCTACCAGAAGAACATGCGCAGAATGTCAAGCCTACATCGTGACACTCCGCTCAAGCCACTGGACAGTGCCATCTTTTGGCTGGAGTTTGTCATGAGGCATAAGGGTGCGGCACACTTATTTGCTCGCTTGCCACAAAAGGTGATTTGGAGGCACGTAGGGGAAAAGCCATCTACGTTGGGGAACAATACACTGATAGTGGACTGGCTGCCTCAAAACGACCTCTTAGGCCATCCTAAAACTAAAGCTTTCGTCACCCACGGAGGAACGAATGGAATCTATGAGGCGATTTACCACGGCGTTCCGATGCTTGGACTTCCGCTCATCTTCGACCAATTTGACAACATGATTCGCCTGGAAGCCCGAGGGTTGGCTCAAGTGCTTGATGTCGCAGCCCTGGATGTAGATACCCTAACAAAAGCCCTAAGGGACATACTGGATGAAAATCAACCCTACCAGAAGAACATGCGCAGAATGTCAAGCCTACATCGTGACACTCCGCTCAAGCCACTGGACAGTGCCATCTTTTGGCTGGAGTTTGTCATGAGGCATAAGGGTGCGGCACACTTACGCACCGAGTCCTACAGGCTTCCTTGGTATTCCTACTACTGCGTAGATGTGTTAATGCTGATAATGAGTTTGTTTACAGCAGTCTGTCTGCTCTTGATCTTGATGAGCAGGGCATTGTTGAAAGTTTTCGTCAAGAAAAGAAAATCCAAAAAAGAGTGAAGTCATGTCTTTGGTAACACTAGTTTTTTGCTAAAGGCTGATATCATTAATGGTGCTCTATGCACCACTTCCAATGTGGAAA
The DNA here is from genome assembly GCF_001515625.1 of Sinocyclocheilus rhinocerous. Taxonomy (NCBI): domain Eukaryota; kingdom Metazoa; phylum Chordata; class Actinopteri; order Cypriniformes; family Cyprinidae; genus Sinocyclocheilus; species Sinocyclocheilus rhinocerous. The sequence continues at coordinate 421,905 of NW_015641805.1, read as the reverse complement.
GGTTTGGTTAGATAGCATGGCCCTGTTAACCCCTGCTGGTAAATGTTGTAACTACTCCATCTGGTTAAAAAAAATCATTCTCCACTGATAATTTGACAAGCAACATTTAAAGCGCAAATATACCGATGTATTAAAGTAGACCTTTTATAAACACTTGGGACTGTGGTGTGGACATTCTTTTGATGCCATCAGCCAAACAGTGTTGTTCATAGGGATCAAACAAACATTTAGATTCAGATGATTGGCTCAGAACCAGGCAGCATAAGCAAGTGCCATGGAGATGAATATGAATGCTATTGGATAACTTCTTTGAGGTGATATTAAATCACATTGTATATTTCTGCAAGATTGCAGTTTCTAAACAACTTTCCCAAAACGTCCCCTTATCTGCCATGGTTTAAAAACATGGGTAATCTTCTCAACTTTTGGTTGAGAATGTTACTAGGTCAGGCAGTTCAGACAAACAGGGCAATGTTTTGAGAACGCCACAGAGCCAGCATTTGCAGTTTTTGGAAAAATTAATCTATGAATGGCTTCATAAGTATACATAAAATTACACACATCATACAAATACATTTGGTCAAGTAATGTGTTGCTAACAGGATATTTTTGTTTTTAAAAAAGGAACTGCAACAGATTGTATTTTTCAGTTTGTTTTATTGATTTGTACAGACATTGAATGAACCAGCTGTCTATTTTGCACTTAAATATTTCACTTAACACAACCACCGGCATGGTCAACAAAAATAAAATTATTAAAAAATCAAGAGTCATAATGCGACAAGATGGCTGATGATGCCGAATGTCGCCTACATTTTGGAATGGTGTATTACTATATATGGTTACAATAGGTGAAATACTTGAGAGAGAGTAAAAAATAAAGTGCTCCGTCTTCATCTGTTCTACTGTCACTTTGAGAATACTCATCTCACCTCTCCAAAAAGTAGCAATCCCATTTCTTTCTCTATGAAAAACAAAGTATAAAAAGGTTAGAAGTGTCTAGATATCTCAAATCTACAGACCACAGCTCAATTGTCACTGTGTGATATTTAAGGGGATCAATGTCATATACATGCAAGATATAAAGACAAACACTTGAACACAATCAATAGAACATGTAACCTATATAATAGATACCAGTCTGTAACTTTGTTTAGTTCCATTAGGAAAACATTACAAAATGCTTTTCTTCCTTCTGTAGTAATAATAATAATAATAGCAGTAATTGATCCACAGCTAACTTTTCTAAACGTCTGTTCCACTCACCCCACAAGTCACCAATATTCTTTCAATATTTCAACAGTTTCATTATATCTTAACAGATGGAGGAGAGTATGAATAAGAAAGAGAGAGATTAAAGAGAGAATGAATGTCTGGGAACAGCTTTGGTATTTTAAAAGTATAGCAAAAACATCTCAAGTCAGTCAAATTATACATCTTCCTGCGATTGCATGTTGCTCAGGCATTTTTCTTTCACTTCAGTCATTTTAAAACACAGGTTACGCTTCAGGTTGGCACATTTTGTGTCATCTTTCAAGACTTGTTGGACAGAGGTTACAGCAGATTATTTCAACATACAAACCCTGGAAGAGGCCGTTTCTCAGGACACATTTGCTTGAATTTAAATGAGTAGAAATGATAAATATAGCACATTAAAAACTGCTATTAAGGAGCACCCCAAAATCATGAGACAAGAAAAAGGTTCAGCTTCTGTCATGTGTGCTGCATTGTGAGATCACATTTTAAACTAGCTTAAATCTTTAGAACTCTCAGAACTACCTAATCATTTTTTTTGGGGATTGAACAAAAGTAGCCAATTTGTGCCTTTGTGAAAATACAAAGCCTTAATCAAATACTGCCAGTCACATGCATTTGAACTTTACAAAGGCATATCTCTGTATTATACCGTTAGTGGTGTAATTGACGCTCTGCCCAGAAATTCAACCAATAACAAACAATGAAGATTAATTTCAGAGCCAAGTTGGTCCAAACATGGATATTAATAGGCCTAGAGAGTCCAAATGTCTTAATCTTTTTGGAAAAATCGGGACAAAGAGCACATATTAAGTTGCAAAAATAAAGAGTGAACATTTGCCAACGTTATTAGGTTTTTTCCATAACCAAATGAAAAAGAAAATTACAGGGACATGCATGAAAACATGAACTGCAACAAAGCATATCATAAACCAGTCTGAAAACCAATTCTCCATGCTTCAGAATCTTCAATCTTGATTCTTCAAACACAATTGTGCAATAATTTCAGTGATGAAACAAATGGAGAATGTGTTCTCTATAAAGCAGTCACAATTCCAAAGCGAAGTGCAGTGTTGCAGTGTGCAATGAAGATTTTGTGTGATTTTTCAAAAAAAATTAGATTCTGCTTATGCAAGTTCACATCCAGAAAAACATGGATGGCTAAACAACATTGACAGGGGAATTATTTCATAATGAATAGAAGCAATGTGACGTTTTAGGCAAATCAGTCAATCAAACTTATGCAACCTGTACTCTGTTAAACTTTGAGGCGAACACATTTAATTTAACCAAGAGAATTTCACTAAGAGCTAACAGTTGTGCAACAAGACTTAAATGGAAATGTAGCACAAATAAGAAAAAAAAAACGAATTCACACAGGCCTAAAAACAAAAGCATTAGTATCAATTACGCAGGAATAAAGACAAAAGAAACTAAATGCCTTCTTTGTCCGATACTTCCCCCTTCATCTTTTATTTCCACAACTTGAGATACTCAAAATAAAACAGAAATAACGTAACTTTCCAGAACACTTTTAACGCCTCTTTCCATCCACATTTGCTAAAGATGCAAATCCCGGCCTCTTGTAGGGTATCTTTCTTTTAAGAGTCACTTCCTCTCTGTTTACATTCCTCACTCTTCTTTACCTCCCCCCCATGTATACCTTCTCATTAGTGTCCAATCTCTCATCAGGGTCTCTCTGAATTTCCTCCACTTACCGAGTCAATCCCACCACTAGGACAAGGGACCCTCCCTGCTCCCCGTCCCTGCACCGGCACCTCCCGCCACCAGGTTCCTCAGTAACTTCCTCCTGCCAGCTTGGTAGTCTTCCTCATCCACGTTCACCAGGAGCTTAATGGCCTCGTGGCCTACTGCCTGCTTCAGAGAGTCCGTGATGAAAACGCCCTTCAGGGCTTCCAATAGTGAGCCGTTGATGTAGTCCCGCCAGAAGGCGTCCAGGTAGGTCAACTCTGAGAACTTGATGTCACATATAATGGAACCCAGGTCACGGGATTTGAGGATGGTGTTGGCCTGGTTGAACCGCTCAAACTGCCTCTCCAGCGCCTCCTGCTTGTTGGAGAAGACGTTTCCTTGTAGAGCCGACTCGTGCTGACAGTACTCCGCACGCACCCTCAGTCGTATGTCTGCGAGACAAGGAAGGGGGTTTAAAAAAAGTGGCTTTTATGTCTACCTGCAAAGGACACAGATTCCAGGAATATGGCTTTTCAGTGGTCATATGCTCAAATGGCACATCTATGGAGAATAATGGCAAGTGCTGGCTAAAATGGTCAGTTTTAATCTGACTGACTGGCTTTTAAAGAAACTTTCAAAGAGGCTGCCAAGATGTTCATCATTTTAGATTTTACAAACAAAGTGTTTTATTCAAGTCACTTCTTATAGGCAAAATTTGGGGAGGAGTGCCGCCAAGTGTGTTTAACTGTGAATACAAATGTGTTTTATCATTGCTTGAGTGTGTAAATAAAATAAATAATTTTTTGGTAAAATGGTGAGGTTATGACCCAAATAATATCTCATCGCACAGAGTCAAACCTTCTCTTTCTGAGCCATAAACTTATGTGAGCATCTTTTTTCACTCTTTAGCAGATTTGTTGTCTTACCACAGGTCTGTTTTTCTCTGGAGTCAGCTGTCGTGTGAGATCTCTTCCTTTTCCTGCTCGGCGGAGGTGGGGTTGGTTTAGCACGGGGTGGGCATACCTGGGGTCCTGATGGAGGACAGCAGATCAATGGCTGGGGTCCTGAGAAACAGAACATTGTTAAAATCACTACAGCAATATCTGTCTCGCTTGTAGTACATGCATTTCCACCGATCATGATTAGGTTAAGACTGGAATACACTACGTAGCTTTTGCCTCAATTTAAGAATGTCAGAGCAAGTCAGATTTTGGGCTGTTGGAGTTGACAGATTTCACAGAAAATCATGTAGTTTATGATAAGCACAGACTCTATTTTTTTGCTTCAGACTAGTTCTATCCAGTGGGAAGCTATCAAACGTGTTTAATATTTTGTCATGGTTTAAGAATTTGCTGAAAGTCTGGTAGTGTGTGATCCTGATTCTTTGTAACCATTTACAAACCCAGCAAGTGCATGATGTCTACTGATCCAAAATCTGTTCATATTTTAAATGTTACGTAGTAGAGTTGGGGTACTCGGACTCATACTCGAGTCCGGTCTCGAGTACAGTTTTTTAAAGGACTTGGACTTGTCACGGACTCGGATGCATTTTTACTCAGACTTGACATGGACTCGAGCCTTTCGGACTCGGAAAATATGTCCGAGTCCAACCGAGTCCAGGGACAGTTGACGGAAATGTCACTGACTCAATGCATTATCACGAAAGTGATATTCAGTATTTGCATGTGCTTTTAAGTCTTGTCCAGTACTTGAAAGCTTACAACACACTTACACGAAAAGTTGTCAAAATGCCCGTCTTGGAGACTATTCATGTAAATGCAGTCGGTTTTCTCAAGTGATCTTGAGAAATACAGATGTGTCAAAATATTTGATCTATGCGTCAGATCTTAAAGCAACAGCGTAAACCTGCAGCCGCCGACTGCTTCATAAATGTTAATCAAACAAAAGAAAAGGAGAAAATCACTCACGGCTCTTGACTGAATCACTTACTAACTTTAATAAGAATCATCTATATTTAATGTATAAAGTGAAGATTATTTTTACATTTTTCATTTTCATGAAATGTCCGTAGTAGGCTATTTCTAGAAGACTTTACTAGGCTACAATCTGAAAAACGTAAAAAAAAAAAAACTATTTAATTTTTATTTTTTGAGTAATATATGTATTTATCATTTAGCTTGTAAGTAATACTTGGAGTG
>NW_015641805.1:416372-416758 GCF_001515625.1 Sinocyclocheilus rhinocerous | reverse complement strand
TGTGCTTTTTTAAAAAATTTTAGTATTATTTGGCAGATGCTGTGATGACCAACTTCCCGGCAGCAACAGAGTTGGACTTGAGGAATGCAGTTGGGAAGCATTTTAAACAAGAAAACAAACCAATAATTAATAATTTCCTTTAAGTTCACTGTTGGTTGTTTTATTAACTAAACCAACAAAAGGATTAATCTTTTTTTTTTATGTTGTCATTTATGTTTTAATGTTAAGTGTGATAACATGCTCTTGATTTGTATTTCTTTTAAATATCTTAAGTTATTTAAAATGTTATTTTTTATTTTTTATATTTTTATTATCTTAAGTTGTTAAAAACTCCAGATTTTTTTTATCATAATATTTATATTTAAGTGTATTGTATTTATAAAATT
>NW_015641805.1:385829-413510 GCF_001515625.1 Sinocyclocheilus rhinocerous | reverse complement strand
AATTTGTTTGGATGGATTGCCATTTTGTTTTCTATTAGACGTATATATGTAGTCGTTTAATAGCGGTCTAATTGATGACTAGTCTATTTTTGGGCTATGATTAGACGTCTATTAAATTTTCACTGACAGCCCAAATTTAGCCTTGTTTTAGCCTAGACGTCTGGGCTGTGTTTAGACGGCTAATAGACGTCTTTTAAACGCAAAATTGCTTGCTGGGATCATGCAATAGGGCTGCTTCTCTTCAGCTGGGACTGGGGCAGTAGTTAAGATAGAAGCAATCATGAAAAGTGCCAAATACCACAGCATTTTGGCACAAAACCTGCAGGCCTGAAGATAAAATCTGAAGATAAAGAGGAATTTCAGCACGATAATAACTAGAGTTGGGACAAAATAAAATATGTCCGAGTCCAACCGAGTCCAGGGACAGTTGACTGAAATGTCATGACTCAATGCATTATCACGAAAGTGATATTCAGTATTTGCATGTGTTTTTAAGTCTTGTCCAGTACTTGAAAGCCGACGGGTTTCTGTGCTCACACACCGAAAGCGCGCTCACAGAATAACGCGCCTCTCAGTCAGCGTGCGAATGCCGAGTTCTTTCGCTTAAGTTCTGTTATTGCTACACACTTACACGAAAAGTTATGTCAAAATGCCCGTCTTGGAGACTATTCATGTAAATGCAGTCGGTTTTGTCTTAAGTGAACTTGAACAGTTGGGAGAAATAGATGTGTCAAAATATTTGATCTATGCGTCAGATCTTTAAAGCAACAGCGTAAACCTGCAGCCGCCGACTGCGTCATAAATGTTAATCAAACAAAAGAAAAGGAGAAAATCACTCACTGCTCTTGACTAAATCACTTATTAACTTTAAGAAGAATCTATATTTAATATATACAGTGAAGATTATTTTTACATTTATTGATTCATGGAATGTCTGTAGTTGGCTATTTCTAGAAGCCTTTACTAGGCTACTATCTGAAAAACTACACACAAAAAAAAACTACAAAAAAAAAAAACTATTTGATTTGTATTTTCTAGTAATATATTTATTTATCATTTAGCTTGTAAGTAATACTTTGAGTGTTTACTTGCCTTCAGTAAGCTTGAGAATGTTTTATTACATTAGTTTATTATTTTTTGCTTTTGTATTAGTGCAAGTTTCTATCTTCAAAGAAAAATAATTTTTCTAACATCTTTGCCGCAATAGTTTTTATGGGTCCAAAATCACCTTGGGTGTGCATTATTTTCTAATAATTCTATCGGCCCGTCATCAATTATTCCTTACATAATGTAATTTATTGTAATTAATGTAACTATAAATGCATTCAAAAATAAAACAGGTGTGAGTTGCCTGTGACTTATGGAAAGTATATGTAGGGCTTTTATACACAGTGTGTGCCATTGTACAGACTAGGTTTATCCCTCACAGCCTCATTTTCATCCAAGAAAAAGTTCAAAATGCCCTGTCTAAGGGGTCAGTGTACTTTGGCGTCCATTCATTTTTTATTTTTTTTTACCCAGAAATTAAAATGCAGTTTCTTCTTTAATGGTTCAAACACTGATGAATAGAATAAGCAGACACAAACTAATTTTGATTATTCAAAATTCATATTTCATTAAAAATCGTAAAAATTATATAAAGCTTGTTTTTATTGAGATAAAAAGGTGCATTTTCTGCTCTTAAAGTCCCATTCACCAAGATACCTACTCTTTTACCCCCACACTTGAATTTATACATTTACTTTAACGATAAAGTCAAGTCCCGCCCTTTAATTTTTCCCATTCTAAAACCTTTCACTCTGAAATATTTCACAATACATAAATCAATTCAGCCATAACTTCTGTTACATGACTTTAAGTTTGCTAACACAAAACAGGACACTAATTATTAATCAAAAATCAAAATGGCAAGATGCAATAGAGGTTTGCTTTTGCTACATTTAAATGGACATTGCGTTTTTGTAGTTGTAAAGGTTAAAACAATGTTAAGATACTAATAAATAACAGAGTTTCGTTGGACTCGGACTCGGCTGTTTGGGTCCGACTTGGCCCATTTTGGACTCAGACTTGTCTCGGACTCAACCCAACACTATTGCATAGTGTATTCCAGCCATTTGTTATTCTGGAAAATCTTCCAAACTTACACCGTGTCCTAACACGCGACAAGATTCCAGTGACAAGCAATTTGGTTGTCCACACTAGACATGCCACGACAACACAACGTGACAGAATCAATCAAATATCACAGCCAATCAAAAGTCTGTGTGGGCGGGCGCTCTCTCTGGAAGCGCACTGCATTCGCAACGAAATGGATAAGTTTATAAATCTAATTAATAAATATTAAACCTTTTTAACATTATTAAATGTGCATACTGAGTGACTGAATGAAAAACGCTTGTTTCGCATTGTGTTCGCAGTTTTAACGTACATGTTTGCTTTAATTTATTTTCAATATCTGAGGTAAAGTATCTGTTGCTTTCAGTATGGCTATAAGGTCACGCAAAATGATATTCAAACTCACATTACACATGTTTAACTTTGAATAAAGCACATAATCAGTGCCTGAGATTATCATATAGTTTGTATGTTGTTGTTCAAGCCGCGACATCGCAGAAATAGAAACAGTTTCTAAAATAGAAATTTTTGCATATTTGCATCGCTTTGACCATTCTCTGTAGATCCCACCTTCTCACGCACCACGATTGGTCGATTATGTACAATGCCTGCATGCTATTGGTCAAACTACTTTTTGATCTTTACCTTCAGCAAGAATGAAAACAGGAAAACGAAACCAAAACCTGGATATTTTAGCCAATATAGAAATCCTGGCCAGGACGTGTCAGTGAAAAAGGGCATCTCCGGTCAGCCTAGATAAAAGATTTTGCTGATTTTTTTCAAGAAAAGGTACATCGCCATATTGCGATAAACCAAAGTGACACGAACACACCTGATTTCATAATTGCAACTTCCCTACTCAGAAATATGAACTTTCCAGGAGAACTTAATGGGACCATTAGCCACGCTAATTAGACACGCCTCTTTAAACCGAAACCCTGCCCACTTCAAAACCTAAGCTTCCTGAATGCCATATATGTGCTGTACTGTAAAGCACATCAAAAGTTCTGATTGGCTAATCAAGTAATTAGACCTTTCTAAAGTTTACAGAGTGACAAATGTGGTATTTCAGTAAAAAAAAAAATGCTTATGGCACCAATGAGAAGTCTAAAGCAGTGGTTCTCAAACCTCTCCCTGGAGTACCCCCAGCACTGCACATTTTGTATGTCTCCCCTATATCTGACACCCACTTCAGGTCTTGCCGTCTCCACTAATGAGCTGGTGAGTTGAATCGGGTGTGATAGATGAGGGAGACATACAAAATGTGCAGGGCTGGGGGTACTCCAGGACAGGTTTGAGAACCACTGGTCTAAAGCAATGTAGCACCCACCTGTTCTTCTGTGAGGAGTTCCCTGCTGGGCTTCTCCTGCTCCTCTGGGAGAAACATAACGGACTGACGTCTCCTCCAGGTATTTATCCACTGGATCTGGGCACACTGGAAAATTATTTGCAACACGTTACTTGTGCACCTTGCCAAAACATATTGCAGAGTGATGAAACTGTATCTTCAAGTACATAATAATCATCTCTCAAAAGTGAAATTGACAAGATCACAAACCTGTCTGTCTCTTGCGCAACGTGACGTACGGCAGCAAGTCATGTCGAGTGATGATGCGGAGCAGCTGAAGAACATGCCGGAAGTTTGTCTCGTCACATCGCCCCTGACGCTCCAGGGCGAGCAGGAAATCCCGCCCGCTCCGTATCCCTCCTCTCTCGTACTCGTCAATAACGTCCACAAAAAGGAAGGACAGCACACGTACGTCACGGTGCGTCAGCTGCGCGCCCACAATATCAAACATGCGGTGAAGAGAGTAAAGCCCATATGCGTCATCCACAGCCTCCTCCGGCCACGGCTCCACCCGGCCGGACGCAGGTTTCCGAGACGAGGAGGAAATACTGCAGGACGCCGGAGCCAATCGGCTTAGAGAGAGCGCAAGAGAGTTACCATGAGCTGTTGTGGATGAGGACGCTGCAACCCAGCCTCTCCGAGGAGAGGAAAGCCCGGAGCGGGAATACGAGTCTATCGGGGAACGAGAAATGTGTTGCCTGCCCTGACTTGATGAAGAGTTCTGTGGCGAGAGGAGGGCAGGGTTGGCATTCCCATGCTGCTGTGAGGTCATCACTCTTCGCTAGGCAGATGACGGGTGAGGGGATGGCGGAAGGCCCTGTCAGCAGTATGAAGCAGCTCCAACTGTGTCAACACACTCGGCCCGCAACTCTCACCTCCAACTTATCTCTAGAAGAGAATAAAATTAATGTTCAAGCATTACAGATTCATATAACATATTGAATAATAAATTGCCAAACATTACCACATGACCTGGGTTTATTCTACACTGCTTTTTAAACAGATCTATTGCTCAACTGTTTTTTTTTTTTTTAGACTTACTGTCAGAGCTGTCATTGCTCAATCATGCAACAAATTAAAAACAGGTCATGTTTTCACATCACAACTACAGATAAAATTATATACATTATGTATTCTGATTTCACATCTGCAAATGAAAAGATTATATAGATTTAATATTCTAATTTCTCATTACAATCCATAAAGATTATATATTCTAATTTCACATCTACGTATAAAAGAAAGAGTATACATTCTAATACCAATTTAACATACAAATTCTGGTATCACAACCACATAGAAAATCATAGATCATGAGCATTCTGATATCACATCAACATTTAAAGTTTATAGATTTTATACTCAGATATTTCATCTACTTATTAAAAACATTTAACATTTATTTATATTCTGGTATCACATCTAAATATATACATATATATTCAAATAATACAGATCATATATTTAGATATGACATCTAAACATCAAATCAAAAATATATTCTGATATAACATATTCTGATATAATATCTACATTTAAAATCATACCTATTATATATTCTGATATCAGATCTACATATAAAAACAGGGTACGTATTCTATCACATCAACATATGAAACATACAGTTTAAATATTCTGATAACTCATCTAACTTTTAAAATCATACAGATTATACATTTGATCACATCTACAGACAGTGCTTCAATTTAAGAACCTTTTAGAGTTTAACTACTATAGAAAACTTGTATTTAACCCTGTTTGTTCAGTTTTGATCTAATAAATCTAATAAATAATGGTAGACAAAATATTTAGGCAGAGGAACAGTGAAGTTACTGACCTGGTTAACCTACTAATTAACATCTAACAGATTTCAGAATCAGAATCAGAAATTTTAAGATTTAAGAGAGAGAATATCAAAATAGCACAATGCATCAATCATCTGACTTCCATATCATGGCTTTAAAAACACTAACATATGCTCTATTCATATGCAAGTTTAAAGACTAGAAACGACTGATGAATAAGCAGTTACACATCAACAATCTTCTGAAATCTATCTGGACAGCTGTGTGTTAGCCTGATGCTTAGCATTCACAAGGAGTGGCTGAAGAACACCGTGATCTTTTAAGAAAACATATTTTACTGTCAATATTTATTGCGATCCCCTCTAATGTTTCTATATTCCTACAGAAACTTAAACGTTATTTGTTATTGATATAAACTTCGCTTAGCGACTGACTGTTGGCTTGCTAACGTCAACAGCGTGTAGCAACACTGAATGTACACAACTGTCTTACCTCTTCGATTTCATGAATCACTTTACAGACACGGAGACTATGGACGTGGACTCTGCTCAGAACTGCGGCCTGGTCCTCATACATGTACAATAATCGTGTGTGGGGATAATTTAAACGGTTTGGTGAAGCTTGATAATGAGCCCATTTTTTGTTCCTCTACTAAAATGTAGGTACATCCGGGACATTGAGCAAGCGTGGGGCAACATCCGGGGAATGTAGGAAACGCTTCGTCTTTACAGAAATAACAATAAACTCTCGTGATGTGTAAATAAGCTTCTTTTTTTTTTTACGAATAAATGTACAAGAAAAAAGTGAATCAGAATAGGTCTTTGTATAGAATATAAATATTTATTTTTTTAATGATATAAAACACAACACTGCATTGCCCCTTTACCTTATGAAAAAAATCACCATGGTAACCAGTTTCATCCAAAATACAATTAGCTTACTAGTCATTGTTACTAATGTAAAAGCTTAATAAAAATGGCTTCATTTTAAACCCCGTAAGAAGCTTTTATAATCTTGATGATTTTGTTTAATTTCTTTCTCTCCACTTGTGGCTGATTTGAAGTCAGTAAAATCAAAATTGATTTTTTTTTTTTTTTACAGAAAATTCACTTTTAGCAGATATACTTAAAACTTATGGTCTATTCTGGTAAAACAGTCACCTGCAGCTGACTAATAAGTAGCAAATCACATGTTTTTGGTTACAACAAATGTTTTTTTAGTTACAAAAACCTACAGAAAACGTTCTTTGAACATTATTTGGACCCAAAAAAATTATAATTAAACCGGAACCATATGCTAACATTAGGGGAATGTTCTGTGTTTGCTGGGTGTTGGCTATTTAAAAAAGATGAACTCTTAGATATTTCCCAGGCTTTCTGTTGTAATAGACAATGCATTAACGCAGGAAATAAATCTGCACTTGTCAAGCAATTTAATTGTGTTTTTGTAACTGTGGTGTAAACTGGTAATATTATGTGCCATATTAGTTAGAAATGTGAAAAGGACAGTCAGAAACATGTGAACACCTTTACTAAACATTCAATGTACATTTTGACAGCATTTCTGCTGAAAAAAGCAGGTGTAAGCGGGTATAGGTTTTAGCTGGTATAATATGGTCTTCCTGCATAACCAAGCTGGTCTCCTGGCCTGAACCCAAAACCATTTTAAAACCAGCCAACAGACCAGCTTGACAAGGCTAGGAGACCAAACAAGACCTGCAGGCACACTGAAGAAAGTGAGGAACCACTGATCTATATACTATTACAGATCAGTGTGAAGAACCCTTTTCCATGACATCAAACAGAAATCTTAACTGGTTTAATGAGTGTGTGAGAAATATCCTTAATCAAACATAATATATTATTATTGTGATAATCTGTAGTTGTTGGTATTTAGTAGGTTAACTCGATGGCACAAGGTAGCTAAATAACTGTGTAGATTCCACACATTCCTTGTTTTTGGGCTTCCCTGGAATCTGTTAAAACAAAGGAATCAACATCATGTCAGAATAGCCTAAAAAACTGTACAGAACACAGAATGTCTAGACTGTTAAATTATACTTGATTCATGAACTCACCTGATTGCACATAGCTTTACCAGAGCGGACAAATGTGGCAAAGTGCTCACAATTGTGTGTGAAGATTTTGTAAGTAAACTCTTTGTCCAGTAAAGCATCTAGTCGTTTTCTAATTTCATCCACAGGTGAAGGCTCGAGAGCGTGCTGGTTATTGCTCACTGAAACACGAGCTCCTTTTGGCACGTTAACTTCAGACAGGAGCTGACGCCGAATCTTAGTTTCTCCAAGCAAAAGATCACCACAAACAGGGAAGATAGCCTGCAGACAATTTCGAAACGTACCCATCACCTGAGTTTCATCTGGAAAAGGCAAATTTGGTATGAGACAGTTTGCAAGACATATACATATATATGTATGTATATATATATAATTTAAAATAATTTTACACTTGTGAAAAGGCATTTAACTAACAAAACAAACAAACAAAATAAAAGATCAGATGTTAACATTTTGTGGCAACATGCCCTTATATTGGGGTAAGTTCTCACAATGTAATCTGACTTGTATAGTAGTCTATATTATTGTGTTGTATAAGTATAGCATGATTATATCGTTATAGAAATAGTATTAATACTAAGGTGAAAGTTCTCGTGCTTACCGGCAACCGCAAAGTGAATGACGTATCCATCTCCGTCGTACACGCCCCAGTGTGCGTAGCCAATGGGGTACGAGAACTCGATCAAATCTCCGAATTGCGCGGTGGATACAACCTGCTCAACCTGTGCATGACAGTTTAGTTTAGTCGGTCAAGATTACACCCGTTTACAGCTGTTACAGGTTTTAGAACAAGTTTGACAACATATGACGGCTGCATTCTTTAAGGACGTTACTTATAACCGATTTATAATCACTTTTCTAACAAAGTAATGCTTCTCAGTTGATAGCTAATCCTATAGGCCTGTTATAAAACACTATTCTAATAAACTAGTAATAAAATAGAACACATTCTATGATATTTCTAATAGAACCTCGTTCGAATGTGCAGTCTTAACTTGAAAAATCCAACCGTTTAACGTGCCATGAAATAATACAGATTGTTTATAGGCTAGTATTGAAATATTCATTTCTGTAATCTACGCATCAAGTTAATTCTGTAAATATTTGTAAATTTACCTGTTCTTTGTAGTCCATCTCTCGTGTTGTTTAGTCGTTAAGGGCAGAAACTATACGCAAAGGGATTTAAATTACTCTGCCAAGCCTTGTAGGCGTGGTCATGCAACCAGCAGAAGGACTTGTTTGTGAAGACATTCTCCTTTCAGTGTTTTAGGTACTCCACCTTCACATCTCCTGCCACCTCTGGAAGGTTATTGTTAATTCCACTGAATGCATTTAGGATTTTGACTTTAAAGTTAGAAATAAATAGCCTGTCACCTTTAATGTTGGCTGTCTTGTGATGGCATGATAAACATCCACAACACAATCCACTTTATTACAGTATTACCATGATGAATGAGTGACAATCAGCCGTCCAGAATGACAAACTGTGAATTTATCTCAATATTTAAAGATGCAACCCATGAAAACTAAGCAAATGAAGCTGTTGATAGACATCTCAAGGAATCATCAATGCTGTATGTCAACTAAATTAAAGTATATATTCATTAATGTCAGCAGGGAATTACACACATCAGTATTCAGTTTTCAATAGACCGGTTGGACTTTGACTTCCGTTTAAATGGAGTCCATGTTTCTTCTGAATTATGCCTCCATGAAAATGTTTATTCATCTTCTTCACTCAAATATCTCGATTTACACAAATTATGGGCGTTTTCCTCTTGTTCTCCTGGATTGGTTTTGTGCATTTTTGTTTTATTTCTTGTGGTTGCCAAACTGTACAGCCATTTGGTCACTGACACAGCGGAACGTAGCGGGCTGCACCTCCCAATACCTGATTGGGTTGTCAAAGAGGCTGATGCCATTGTAGAACACCCTCTTCACTCCGAAACCCGTAGGGCAGAAGTCATCCACTCCAACATTAGTGATGTTGTTTGAATGGAGGTAGACAACCTGTAATGAAAGTGTGGTTTAGTTTATTTAGTATAAATGAACTAGAATTAGTAGGATCATGTAGGCCTACACAAGCACACCTGCAGATACTTCAGATGAGGCAGTCCGCTGGGCACACCGGACAGACGGTTGTTGTCAAGGTGCAGCTCTCTCAGGTTGGTGAGGTAAGATAAAGCGCCGTGCTCAATGTGGCGAATCTGGTTACTGCCGAGTCCCAACCTAAACACAGAGACAGAGGGGTTTTAGCCACTAGAGGACACCCAAAGCAAACTTTATATCATACGTCCATGTAAGTTCAACTGAAGGGAAATGTTTCATTTAATATCACTTTAGAAACAAATACAGTCTGTTTACATATATTAATCACACCAAAAAAAGTAGGGATGTGTAGGGTTTACCTCTGCAGCTGGGTGTACTGGCTGAGATCCACAAACTCAATGGCCTGAATCTGATTACTGTCCAAATGAAGCTCATTGAGACTACTGGGAAGGTCTGATAAGAATGAGACACATTCCATATGGAACAGAATGAGTTGCATTGTGTTTAGAAAAGAATGGGACACATTCCATGTAGAAAAGAATTTTGTATTCTGTAACACAAGTACACCCCTATTCTGTGTTACTAATTAAAATATGAAAAAAATGCCAAAGAGATTGGCAGTAAATTAAGTCAATTAAATTTATATTCAATTTTGACCATCATTCATATTACCTTTGGGAATTCCGGTGAGTTTGGCTTCAGAAATGCGCAAGTAGTTCAGTTTAAGGCCCATAAATGCTCCAGGTTCGAAACCACTGTTCTGAAGTGGATTACGACCCATTTCTGCAATATCAACCAGTGTTTGAGGCACAAATCAAGTCTTTAGTTTTATTTATATAGCAAATTTTATCAGTGAATATTGTCAGAAAGCAAGTTACAGGACTATAACCTCAGTGAGTAACTATAGACCTTAGTCAGGGTAGTGCCATATTTAATTTTTGACAGGAATGAAAATGAGGCTGTGAGGGATAGAAGTACATATTGTGTTCAGTGGATTGTACTACTGTTCAGCTGACAAAATGTCTTTTTGGCCTGAATCTCATCATTGTCCAAATGAAGCTCATGAAGACTACTGGGAAGGTCTGATAAGAATGAGACACATTCCATATGGAACAGAATAAGTTGCATTGTGTTTAGAAAAGAATGGGACACATTCCATGTAGAAAATAATTTTGTATTCTGTAAAACAAGTACACCACTATTTTGTATATACAATACAGGATTCTTATGAACCCATTTACTAATTAAAAGTATGAAAAAATGCCAAAGAGAATGGCAGTTAGTTAAGTCAATGAATTAAATTTATATTCAGTTTTAACCATCATTCTCATTACCTTTGGGAATTCCGGTGAGTTTGGCTTCAGAAATGCGCAAGTAGTTCAGTTTAAGGCCCATAAATGCTCCAGGTTCGAAACCACTGTTCTGAAGTGGATTACGACCCATTTCTGCAATATCAACCAGTGTTTGAGGCACAAATCAAGTCTTTAGTTTTATTTATATAGCAAATTTTATCAGTGAATATTGTCAGAAAGCAAGTTACAGGACTATAACCTCAGTGAGTAACTATAGACCTTAGTCAGGGTAGTGCCATATTTAATTTTTGACAGGAATGAAAATGAGGCTGTGAGGGATAGAAGTACATATTGTGTTCAGTGGATTGTACTACTGTTCAGCTGACAAAATGTCTTTTTGAAGAAAAAAAAAAAAAAACTTTCGGTAGACAAAAACTCCATAAAACAGTTTTGAAGGTTGTGAGTTGTGAAAATAACGTGATACAGTGTATGCCATTGTAATAACTCTATCCCTCATCCGTGATGAATTCAATTTGGCATCTTACCTGACAAAGGTCTGTTAGACATCATGAATCAAACACACAGTCTTACCAATGACATGCATGTTGTGGAGGCCTGAGAAGCTAAATGCCGGCACCTTCTTGATGTGATTGTCATGGATACGGAGCTCCACAAGGGTTGGAGGCAGGTTTTTGGGGATGGAAGTCAAAAGGTTGTGGGAGATGTATAATTTCTGCAAACGCTTCAAAGGAAGGAATGCCTTGGGATGAACTTTGGAGATCTGGTTATATCTTAACACCAGGGCCTGAAATAGGACAAGGACTATGAGGGAATGCTGTACAAACTTTTATTAACATAAAGGACAATATTGCATTTCTAAATTCATTTACAAAAAGAGAGCAAATGCGATTGTGATACAAATTATGAAATAACGATATGTTAGGTCTCACATAGAGGTTGGTCATTCCTTTAAAGTCTCCCTCCCTGATCTCTGTGATCCTGTTGCTCTGCAGGTCCAACAGCAGTGTGTCTTTAGGAATATCATATGGCACGTAACCTAAACCTGTTGGGGAAACAAACAAGAACAGATACATTGATAGAAATGAGATACGAAAAAAATCAATATTGTGGATCAAATGTTGTTCAGGTTTCATTGTTGCTGCGGTAATTCATCATTTCCAGGGTAATGGAAACTCAACATTAAATGAAAACGACTCACTTTACTTTATTAATACATTTTATGGTCTTGTATTTTAAGATTTATTGGTGCATTCAAAAAAAAAAGTTTGTTAATTTTTTATTAAAATATTGTAACTTGTTTTGGCTCTGAAATGACTTCCCTTTTCAGCTGACATCACCAAACCCTCTTATTTTTCTGCCTCACCCCTCCAGCACTTGTCTACCTTCATGTATGCAAAGGCCACATTGGATAAAATGGATAAGTCCTGCCCTAATTATTTTCTTGTTAAAACTTTACTTGTCATATTATGAAATTAAAATGGTACATACAGGTACATGCTAATTTTAAAAGCTATAAATGGTGACCAGATATTACAGCAATACAATAAAAAAAATAGCAAGAAACAATTCGATTTTGATTTGAGTTTAAATTGTTTTACAATTTCAGCCTTCGTTAAGAAAAAAAATAGTCCTATTTTAGTAGGCTAATATTAAAACAAAAATCCACTAAGGTCATTAATGCAACGACAGATGGCGCCAGTTAAGTAACGAAAGCACGAGTGCACGGTGTGGTAAACATGAAAGTAGCGCGGGTCTCAAGTATCGTCAGTCATCGTCATGTGACTGTAAAAGAAAGCACACTCTTATTTCCAACTTGCTAAAACAGCACACAGCCTAAGATTAAACAGTTAAAAGACTGATACAGCGCTGCCATAAATGGGCGATGGCAAATATGAGGAAATATCCCTCCGCTGCCTGCCAGAACTAGCCAATCAAAATCAAGTATTCCAGAGAGCCTTAATAATAGACGCTATAACCGCCGAACCAAAACATTAAAATAAATAAAAAGCATTATGATGCCTTTAGACAGCAGCAAGGCAGTTCATTTAAGAAACAGTTTCTTCAGGATTTACTCCAGAGTCTTTGAGTTCACTTGTAAACTTTTCAGCGGGCTATAATTTCGGAAATGTTTGGTAATTCTCTGGGCTTCGGGACTCTGTGTGTTTGCTGTGCTCTGTTGTTGTGTGCTAGCATTCCCCTCTAAGCTTCCCATATAATTAAGATGGAGCCAGATGACCATGGCTCCACGTAGCACATTACAACGTGGAGAGAGAGAAAAAAGAGGAGAGTAGCTATATTATATGAACTTCATAAAAGAGAGTTTGGAAAGAGGGCAGCTGTGCTTGGGTGGTACCTGGCATTCACAGAAACAGTCCATTTGCTTTTAAATCCATCATTCCTGTTTACCGACATCATAGTTTATGGCACGTTTGCTGTACCGAGTAGAATAACCAGAGTGTCTGTCTTCTCAGGTGACTGACCACACACCACATGTGCTGTCTGATGTGGATGGGCCAGATTAGCGGTGTGTCTGAATTGGTATCCGTTCTCAAGCTAAATTTGATCCTGATCTCATTCAGGCCTTTGATGTGGATGTTAAAACCTGACATTTTTCTTTAGCTTTCAGCCAAAATTTCCTGCTCACTTTCCCTACTTTCAGTCAGAACTTTGATTTACATTTGATTTCGTTTTATATATATATATAACTCATAACTCATATTCAAATCATTGTCATTTCATACCACACTCATTTATACCACATTTTCAAAATGAAATATGATAGGCAGGTCTTTGATCTTTCCTTGATGTCACAGGCTAGTAATTTTGGGATAAGATGGGTGATATAAACGGGATATCCTTTAACTCAAACCATCCTAAGCACAGACCTGTGTAACTTCACTCTTTACACCAGTAGTTACCAAATGGTGAGTTGCAGCCCAAAAATGGGTCACAAGTTTGTTAGGATAATGAAAAACTGTATTAAATAAAAATAAAATTGCTATAAAATAAAAATAAATAAATTGCTATACTATATTTAGTACACAAAAAAAAAACCGTTCAAGCAGCCCATAGTATTTTTAGTTTTCACATTCATCCTGTGCAAGCCATATTAATATTTGTTTTTTATATTTTTAGGGCTATGCAGTTCATGGCATTTTTCAAAGTTTAGTTTTAAGGACATTTTTTACATTTGTGCAGTAAACAATTTTGGCACTGTGTTGTCCAATATAAAATTTGGGTCTAGAAGCCAAACCTCTTAGACTAAACAGTCATTATCTTGTCTGTCTACACCAAGACACCATTGCAAACACATATCATCTGAAGCCCACCTAAATCCGAGCACTGTACGACTCTGAGGTCGCACCGACAGCCAAATGGACATGTGGGATGTTCCGGTTGGTATGGATCCACAGCTGACCCTTCTTCCTGGTCCTTCATCATCAGCATCAGCTCTTTCACATCAATGTCCTTGCCAAAGTCCCAGAATCCTTTCTGCTCAAAGGGAAGGGCGGAAGAGTCTAGTGGCAGGTGGGCAGTGCAGAGAAACAGAAAAGCCACATAGACCGACAACATGGCTGCTACGTTTTTAATCTGCGAAAAAGAGAGAAACAGAGGAAGTAAGCTTTCAAAATATGGCAGTACAATTGTTTTCCACACTTTTATAAAAACCACAAATGCTACTTTGCATCCAAAAGCTGATTCTGGTAAAATCCATCATTCTGTGGTCTCATTAAGCTTTGAATATGCAACCGCCTCGCTGACAGTCACAATAAACCAATCTGCTCTCCACATCGACAATAGGGAAAATATCTCATTGTTACTAAAACCTGAGACAGGAAAAGAATTGTTTGGGTCAGATGCATCAAAGTGTGCAAATGTGTATTTTCGTAACCTGTCTTCATGCTATATTTACAGTCAGTTTTTTTCTCCCAGAATGGGTGTATTTGAGTGTATTTTTGTGTCCTTTGTCTAGGTGAATTACAGCTGAAACTACACTGATGCTACGTCAGTAGGAGATGAAAACTATATCTAGCTATTATTGTCCTTTTGGTGCATTTGATCATATGTCTCCACAGAAGAAACTTGTGACAGATGTACATAATTAATGTAAATAAATTATAGATGTGACTTGACTCACCAATAACTACTAGCAGTTCCATCCTAGAGGAAAATGTAATTGCTCTTTCATAGCTCAGGGGACTTTGTTTCATTTAAGTATCAACAGTCTCAGATGTTTAGTCTAAAATTCCTTAGAAGATAAAAAAAATGGAAATAAATGAGGAAATTGTTGACATACAGTAAGAGTATAAAGCTATAAAATATGTGTGGATTACATAGTTCAGATAATTTAGTGAGGAATATCAGAGTTCAAACTGAAACTGATTTTCAGACTTCGGCATTTTGGCAAATCTGAGTACAGTTTGTTAAATTCTGAATTTTAGTAAGGAGAGACATGAAAAATGTTAGTGTATTTTTGAAATGCAAGCAAATCTCCATTTGTTCTCCTTTTAATCTCACTATTGTGTATGAGAAACATTTGAGATATTCATGTGTAATTTTTTTTTCTATTAAAACTCCAGTGTTACTCAAATTAAAAACTATTGAAATCTTTTCAGTAATTGAAATTAATCTGAAATAACATAAAACATAAATATAAAAAAATGAAATAACTAAATGAAATAAAATAAGATTAAGCTGACGTACTAAAATTACAAAAAGTAAAGCTGAAATAAAAATATAAATTTATAAATATAATAAAATTGACAAATGCACTTAACAAAATTACTAAAACTAAAATGAAAACTGAAAATATAGTAATAAAAGCCAATTCAATATATGAATAAATACTACAATCGCACAAATGCTACTAAAATAGATTAAATAGATGATACTAAAAATACTAAAATAGATCATTCATATGCAGACCCACTGATCCACATTTATTCGATTCTGTGACCATCCAGATCTGCAGTAACTAGTTCTTTTTTTGTGCCACGTGTTGTGTGTGTGGTTTTAAACTGCCTCTGAGCTCTTTCTCTCTCTTTAAATTCACTCCCCCACCCTTTACCACAGAATGGCAGAAGAACCACATTACTGGTAAGTTTAACAGATTGTTTTTGGAGAGCCACCCTGATTCATGCACCGAAATAAGGCACCGAATGTACCAAAATCATATCCTCTTAAAATATGACAATAGTGTTATGTACTGTTATGTAGCTGACAGACCTCATTTAAAAGCACACAAAATGATGACATGCACAGCCTGATTTGACCACTGCCAGAACAATTCTACTAATAGTATAATAAGAGTACTAATGAATGAAATGGTTTTTCAAATTATTAAAAGTCTTTGCCTCAGTCTAAAATAGTTTGCACCCACTTATCTACTTATGAGCTTGATGCAGATGAGTCTTTTTTTTTCTTTTAAAAAATAAGGTTAAGATGTCTAGATTTTCCTTTAAAGATGTATAATATCCAAATGATGCCAAATGGTCAAGCAAAGCTGAGTTACATCTTATATTAAAGAGATGAGATGGGCTAATTACAGACTACATTACTGAATGTTGTCAAGATTACAGAGGTGACGTGGATGACTGAGTGACGCACAAAACTAGAACAACATTTCTAAAGGATTTTAAAACTAATTTAAGTGATAGTTTTTTGTATGAGCTCAAATAAGCTTTGTAAGCTTTTCAAAGAACTGAACTGGTCGCAATGGAAACAGATGAATTAAGTTACCATGGAAACTCATCAGGTGCGCAAAACTGGGGAACAGGTCAGAAAGATAAATAAGAGCATTAAAGCATCTTACCTGATGTGTGAGATGTATTTGCAGATTATTTCTTCTTTTTAAGGTTTCTGATGGCAAACGGATTTATAGTTTGATCATTGTTTTGGATGACTGTCTGTTAGGTCCTTGGCTGCCAGCGGTCACACAGCACTGAACAGTACCTGCAATTCAAAACACAGGACAGCTTGCAAAAAGAGGGGGAAAAAATGTGTATTTGAGACATTCCCACTTAAGTTGTCTTTCCCTCCCACTGTTTTTCTCTTTCTTTTTGGGTGAAGAGAGGGCGAGCGAGAGACAGAGAGAGAGAGAGAGAGAGAGAGAGAGAGTTAGACAGTGTGAGTGTGTGGGCCGGTAATTCCACCAAAATACTATAGTTAACACAGTTATTGTTATACTTTTTAAGACATTTAAGTTTAAAATCTCCCTTTATTGAACATCGAGGATACATATTATTAATGGAACATAAAGTATCCATCCATATCCACACTTTTGTGTATTTGCATGTTTTTTGTGGAATGGCACAGACAGAAAGACAAAGAGATAGACAGAGAGACCGACAGATCTCTCAGACAGAGAGAGAGAGAGAGAGAGAGAGAGAGAGAGATGTACAGTATATTTACACAGAAGTGTCTGTATGACATGCTAAGAGCCTCAATGAATACGTTACCACAGACTTCCAGGTTTTCCCACTAAGACTGATGTTACTCCGGGATATGCTCTTTTAATATAAGGAAGTTTTTCTTCATGGTTTAGGACATGGCCCACGCCCTGGAAATGAAGAGCAGTCACAGAAATATATACATCAACAGAGAATCAATGTAGGGACGGCCCAAAGAAAATAAATCTGGGACAGAGGCCTGCTGTGAAGTAGAAAAAGAAGCACTTGTGGCAGTGAGTTACCACTTTAAGAGAGTTTCTCCGGACAGAAATAGAGCAAGCAGAGAGTGCCACTGCCCAGTGTGCTAGTCTACAGTGTCATAATACAGAATGATGAACGTGCAACTCAGCACTGGCTGCTGTCTGCATTTGCTAGAACAAAGCAATATCAAACTAGCAAGACAAAAAACTTCCAGTCAGAAAATG
The DNA here is from genome assembly GCF_001515625.1 of Sinocyclocheilus rhinocerous. Lineage (NCBI taxonomy): Eukaryota > Metazoa > Chordata > Actinopteri > Cypriniformes > Cyprinidae > Sinocyclocheilus > Sinocyclocheilus rhinocerous. The sequence continues at coordinate 395,932 of NW_015641805.1, read as the reverse complement.
ACCTGTTCATATTTTTTTCTCCACCAGTGTAAAGAAGCCAAAGAAAGTAGGGCTGTCAATAGGCCTACATTAAAAGAAATTGAAAATTGTTGAAGGGACAAAGCAAACATTTGTCAATCACATTTGTCAAAAGTGAGAGCTCAGCATTGAATGTAAATGTAACTTTTGATAAAAATATATATTTTATTAAATAAAATGTGTAACAATTATTTTATATCATTCCTTTTTAAATTGTTTTAGGATTTACGTTTACTGACGCCCCCTAGTGGACCAATGAGAGAATCAGACGCATCGAGCGCAGAACATACGCTGAATAATCAACTCCTTGAACAAATACATCAGGACACCAGTGCATCGTTTCCATCAGACATGCACTTATAATATTAATGATAGAAATGCTGAAAAATAAGTCTATTTGACACCAGATTATTTGTCACCTCTCAACTTTATTGTAGTTTGTGACAGAGAATACAAAAGCACAGACAACACACAGTATCACAAAACTGAATATAAAAGTCAAAAAGCCTTTGCTACTGAAAATTGTTAAAACGGTATTTAAAAAAAAAAAAAAAAAAAGTGATGCATTGCAGTTTAATCAAAAAATAAATAATGTATAAAGCTGATCTATTAAAAACCTTTTACATATAAAAAGAAAGAAATCCTTGCACATACAAGTCTGCTTTATAAGAGATTGTAAATTGCAGACATACAGGTATAAAACAAACCAAGACAGACATTAGATATGGTAACAACAACAACAGACATACACAAAATATAATGCCAACTGCAACAAGAAAGATGCACATTTAGCACCATGTAAATCTGTGCGAAACCCCCTACAAATCTGTTAAAGCATAAACACAGCCAATGCTAATGTCAAACAGCAGATGTCGGCAGTAGTTTTTAGTTGCAGTAAAGCAGAAAAAATGCATGTGCATGTGTGACCCCAATGAGACAGAGAAGAGACAGTCAGAACACAACTAAAACACTAAATAAAAGGCCTCTGGTGTGAAAAGGGAGCTGCATCTTTATCTTCATTTCACTTAAAACTCTGAATTAAGAATTGAATTGAGATGCACTGTAAACGACAGCCCCAAAAAACGCTTTCATTCATGTTGCTCTTCGTATCTCTGGGGCCGCAGAAGGACGCTCTGGTAGGTTTTGATGCAGGAGAAGGCTGTTGGTGGAATGAGGCGGCGGTCGATCAGGTTGTACTCCAGGTGAACAGACACCAGCAGGGAGTCCTCACGGGCCGTAGTGTCACACAACGAGTTCATAGTGATGTAGCTACAGGGAGAAGATCAGGTTAAAACAGACAAAGCGACAGACAGACAGACAGATAGACAAACTCACTAACCTGATGTAGTTGTGGTTCAGTCTTAGGTGCTGCAGGTTCTTTAACTGTAGAATGCCTCGTGGGATTGATCTGAGCTGGTTATGGTCCAACAGAAGTTCAGTCAGTGAGTTGTACAGGCCCAGGAAGGACACTTCATTTATCCCGTCTTCACGCAGACGGTTGTACGACAGCTGCAGGGAGTCCAGACCAGGTCGCAGGTGGCCGAACACATAGCCAGGGATGCGCTCAATTTGGTTGTGATGCAAGATGAGCTGCCGCAGACCAACCGGCAGGAAAGAGGGAACGTGAACCAGCTTATTGTGGGAAAGGTCCAAATACTCCAGTTTTCTGTGGATTTTTGAAGATTGTTTAAGATAGCTTTGAAATACTTTATTATATACTAAAAAAATGAATTTTATACTATGTAACTACATATTATATTATGACAAATACATTTCCAAAAGTTAATGTACTTTGTGTTCACAGTGAAACTAATAGTTTTTAGTAAAATTTAGAGCAGGGGTCTAATTTGGTAACCAATTTTTGTGAAAAAAAAAAATATATATATTATAAGGATACATCCTTGCTGATCCTGGAACAACATTCCAATCAATCAATCAATCAGAATTGAGGGATAACTTTTCAGGAAATGTCAGTTTTAGGCTTACGATCACAGTTAGGTGCTTCTACCCTTTAGGAATAAATTATGAGTAGAGTTAGGTTTAGGGGTAGGGACTGGGTTAAGACTATATTTTTGGACAGTAATGTTGATCCAGGAACATGTCTTACTTGGCTCGTCTCTTTATTCACCATATAATTACAGTAATTGTCCACAAGATGGCACCTAACAGCAGAGAAAGGCAGAGAACTTAGATCTGAACTCACAGCAAGTGTATCCATGCTCTTGGATGAATGCGGTCCTCTCGGATTCGGTTATGGCTGAGGTTCAGGACTCTCAGGTTTGTGGTCTTGTTGAGGAGCCCTGAATGGACCACCTCTATCTTGTTGTCAGACAGATGTAGCTCCTGGTGAAGTTACAAATCAACAACAATCCATTATCTACCGCACTGCATAAACACCCCAATACACTTGGCAATGTCACCAAACTAAAATCTAGTGAACGTTTTACACAGAGTATATAGTATGTATATGTACTGCAATTTTGGCGTTTTGAGAGACAAAATGTAACTGACCTGTACTGAAGCAGGCAGACCGGAGGGAATAGCCCTGAACTTATTGTCATCCAGCCTGAGGTAAATCAGCCTCCTGAGAGGCTTGAAGGCCAGAGGAGAGACATTTCCATCGTGGAAATAATTATCCTCTAACTCCAGTGTCAGCAGCTGAGACAGACCTGAGGAAAAAATAACATTAGATTATGCTTAGTTTATCAGTATTTACTGGTATTTGGAAGCTTAATAGAGGTCTCAGTTGTTACATTTACACTTTAGAATTTTGAAAGAAATCTCTAATGTTGAAAAAGCCTGCATTTATTTGATCAAAAATACATAAAATACTAAAATGCGTCCATTTAATCTCACTGCTATCTTGGAGAAACATTAAAAAGATAGTGTACTATAATAAATCACTGAGGATTAAGAATCAACTGACTGGCAAGTAGACAAAAGTCATTTTAAAATGCCTAGATTAACCCCTAACATGAAAAACAGATCTTTTACCGGACCAGAGTGTTGAATACTGAGTTCATATGGACACTGTGGTTTTGTGTTTACCCTGAAAGCTGTGGGGAGTGAGACCACTGAGTTTATTATCGTTGATCTTCAGCTCCACCAGCGAGGGAGGGAGAGCCGGCACTTTAGTGAAGTTGTTTCCATCAAGGTTCAACCTCCTGAGCTTCGTCAAGTTCTGCAACAGGCCGAGAAGATACTCATGACACTGTCAAATATTTCAAAGCTTGCTGCAAGTCACAGAAGCAGAAGTTACACAACACAGACATTCAGAGTTCTGGCATCTGGCATGAGGAACAGACGTTTCTTGATCATGCTACCGAGCACAGGTAAACACTGAGGTACAGTGAACATGTGAAGAAAACACTATTCTGCTCTGTGTCATATATATGTCACCTGTACAACCTGTGCTTGGCGCCCAGTAGATATGACACATGGGTGAGAAAAATTTAAAAAATGACTGCGTTTCTTTTTAGGGGGTAATATCTATTGACTGAAAATTCCCATGTTCACTGCAGCATCCTGGTGAGAATTGTCTCGGTGATGTCAGACCTGACATCTTGCGAAAACACGTCAGCTACTTGCTAAATATCAAGCTTGCACTGTGCCGCACCATAAGGCCTGATAACTCACCACTGTAACAGATAACAAAGCAGTCTCTATTTTTGCAGATTTCCTACTTTAATCTGATCATTATTCGAGTCCAAAGAAATATCACAATGATTGTTATGTGACCAAATGGAATGTGAAAACAAACAGTATGTGTTATGTGTCAGTATGCTTGCTAATATAACAAGGTTTCTTTGACTTTATCTCACCCGAAACACATCCGGTCCCAAAGAGAAATCATCCAGCTTGTTCTTGCTGAGGTCGAGCCACTCCAGGTTGGGAAGACCTGCCAGAGCATGCGATGGGATCTTGCTGATTTTGTTATCTGCAAAATACCAAGTCGAGAGTAATTTTTCACCTTTTTCTGGATCATGGTAAGCTCTGATTACACGTCTCACATTTTAGTGCCAGTTCTTGCAGTGCCACATACAGACAATCATCTGATGGACAAACAATAGGACACTGCCAGATTGTGTTAGAACACAGTAAAACATGCAAGAGCATCTGTCAAACTCTAATAACATAGAGCCCTATTTTCAGACTCTTAACAATATTTTGTGAGGTTTGTATAAAAAGTAGGTTTCCATCTCATACTTTTGACTTTTTGTATCACAATTTAAACATGTATACAATTTTTGTATGTCACAACGTCAAATTCTCACAATATGACATATTTGTAATTTTTTAAAACATTTTTATATATATACTCCTGTTGCAAAGTTTGGGGTCAGTAAGATTTGTAATGTTTTTTAATTTAATGCTAACCAAGGCTGTATTTATTTGATTCAATATTGTGAAATATTTATACAACTTATAATAACTGTTTTCTATTTTAATATATTTTAAAATGTTATACATGTTTTGTCAAGATTCTTTGATGAGGAGAAAGTTCAAAAAACGTTTTTTTTTGTAATAATGTAAAAGTTTTTTTTTACTATTTACTAGCACTTCTGATCAATTTATTGCATTCTTGGTGAATTTATTCATTTCTTAAAAACAAATACACACACAAAACTTCTAAATGGTAGTGTATATGTGTAGTATATAAGGAATTAGGTGTAGCCTAAATGAGAAAAAAAACACTAATGAGGTAAGAAAATGCACCTAATTCAAGGTATATTCTCTAGAAAACATTTTTATTTACATGCATTATCTTATACAATTGTTTTTTGACCTTATTGTAAGGATGTTCAGATGTTTTTTTTTTTTTAAAGAGACAAAAAACTATGAAAATGTTTTTCACAGTGTATAATTAGTCCTCATGTGCAGGGTGAACTGCTCTCACCTCACCTGCTAGAAAGAGACTCCTGACCCCAGCATCCTTGATGATGGGCATTTGGGTAAGGCGAGTGTTTCCACAAGCAATAAGAGACTCTGAAAGCAGGCAGCCTGCTGGGAGAGACTCCATATGAACAGAGGTGCTGATGACTGGACGGCCAATACCTCGATCCACCGGTCGCCCACTGGGGGCTGGCAGTGGCCTTCCAGTGGGCAGGATCACAGATTTTCTTGTAGGAAGAGCAAAGGCTGGTTGTGCTCGTGGTATGGCCGGTTTGAATGTGGGCGGTATTACTCGTCTTTCGACTGCTACAGGACGAACAGCAGATCTGAACACCGGAATGCTGCGGTTATCATCGTCATCATCATCACTGTCACTGTCGTCCTCTAGATAGTCGTCATCATCGTGGTCATCATGCTCAAAATAGATTGGTCTCATAAACCAAGGTCCTGTGGGTATTACAGGGGTCTTAGGTGGTTTTCCAGGATCCAGGCTCACAATCACCTCCTGGTTTTTCTTCACTTGCTTCTTAGGGACATTTGAGGGTGGCTGAATAGAAAACGTAAGCGTTTAAAAACAATTTTAAAAGGTCAAATCTGCTTAAAACTAGCCTAAAGTGGTTTGCTATTTCTAGCTGGTCTGGTTTGCTGGTTTTATACTCTTAAAATAAAGGTCCTTTATTGGCATTAATGGTTCCATGAGGAACCGTTAACATCCATAGCATCTTTCCTTTGCACAAAAATTATAAAATGTTTTTCACACTAAGAAAAAACGGTTCTTTTAAAAACTGTGCACTGAAAGGTCATTTGAGGAACCAAAATGGTTCTTCTATGACTTTGCTGCGAAAACCCCTTTTATTTTTTTAAAGGGATAGTTCACCAAAAAATTTGAAAATTCTGTCAATTACAATTACAATTAATTAGTTCCAAATCTGTAAGATCTTCGGAAGACAAATTAAGATATTTTTGATGAAATCCAAGAGTTTTCTGACCCTGCATAGACAGCAATGGAACTGACACGTTCAAGGCCCAGAAAGGTAGTAGGACATCATTAAAATAGTCCATGTGACATCAGTGGTCCAACCTTAATTTTATGAAGCTACGAGAATATTTTTTGTGCGCAAAGAAAACAAAAATAAAGACTTTATTCAACAATTTCTTCTCTTCCGTGTCAGTCTTCAACACACATTCACAAGAGTACCACCAGAGTACCAATTTGTGTTCCAAAGATGAACGAAGATCTTACGGGTTTGGAATGACATGAGGGTGAGTAATTAATGACAGAATTTTCATTTTTTGGGATGAACTATCCCTTTAAGAGTGTAGAGTGGTTTTGGATACTTTTCATCTGGCAACAACGGAAGACCGACTGGCCAACCAGGTAAACCAGCTGAGCACCAGCATAGACAGACTAAAAGAGCAGAAAGACCACCTTAAACCAGTTAGGACCAACAAATACACATCTAAAGGAAAAGAAGTACAATAATGAGGGAAAAAATCAGTATGAAGTATAAGAAGTACATCTCATGCACATCTACATACTTCTTTTGCTGGGGTGATGATCACCATCTTGTTCTTCTTTGGTTTCACCTCCAGAACCTCCGTCCCCACAGGTGGTTTTCCATTTCCTGTTAGTCTGTTTTTCGAGCTTGTTTTCCCCACAGATGTTGGACTGGGCTTACTGGCCACAGACTTCAGGGTGGGTGAAGCTAGACATGGTGTGGCAAACAGAAAATCAGTACCCACCACCAAGCATCCCACTCCATGATGGCACCTTTCCCAGCACTGCATTGCACCACACTAGGAGCCAATGTTTTACATAATTCCCAGCCTGCATCACCACAGGGATGCCCACTGTTCTCTTTAGCTCTTACTACAAATCGCTAATCCAATTACTATTTTAAAGTAAACCCCAAAAGAACAATCAAAAAGCAAGAATGGAACATGCACTAAGCCTACTGTTCAAAAGTTTGGGGTCAGTAAGATTAAATTAATATTTTTATTCAGCAAGAACACATTAACTTGTTTGAAAGTGGCAGTAAAGATATTTATAATTTTACAAAATATTTCTATTTCAAATATTTCTAATTTAAATGCTGTTCTTTTGAGCTTTCTATTCATCAAAAGAGAAGAGATGGTGGTTCCCAAACCTCTGGCTGGGCAGGGGATGGTTCGGCAGCTTGCGGCACCATCTTTACACTGGCACACACTGCAAGGCTCTGGAGACCAGACAGCCCCCTCAAACAGAGAAATCCCATTCACCAAGCACTGGCTGCTACGCCCTGGCATGTATCCACACAGACAAAATTTCAGAATTCAGCACACAAGAATGACACCGCATATGATAAGTGCCTATAATATAATAATATAATATAATATAATATATACAAATTAAATATAATATATAAATGTAATTTAAAATATTAAAAATAATAATGAAATAAAAAAATAAAATAAAAATACAATTTATTTTTAGTGTATGATGTCAGTTTTCAATGGTGTCCCACAAAACAAATCTGTTTTTAAATGGTTTTGCTTGAAATGTGTTTGTGTTCTGTCAAATGAATGCTACTTGGTTTGATGTTTTGTTGTAATGCAAAGACATTCATACATTTTTAAGTATGACTTTTGTCCAAATATTTGTATTATCCAAATATTGTACAGGCCTTTCATCTTCAATTCAGTTTAACCACTTGTTTTCAATAAATAAAACGGCACATTAAATTTTAAATAATAACATATACATATGCATATGTGACCCTGGACCACAAAACCAGTCATAAGGGTAAATTTTTCGAAATTGAGATTTATACATGATCTGAAAGCTGAATAAATAAGCTTTTCATTGAAGTATGGTTTGTTAGGATAAGACAATATTTGGCCGAGATAGTTCTTAGCAATGCATATTACCAAAAATTAAGTTTTAATATATTTACAGGAGGAAATTTACAAAATATCTTCATGGAACATGATCTTTACTTAATATCCTAATGATTTTTGGCATAAAAGAAAAATCAATAATTTTGACCCATACAATGTATTTTTTGGCTATTGCTACAAATATACCCCAGCGACTTAAGACTGGTTTTGTGCTACATGGTCACATATACATACATACATACATATATATTTTACTATTTTTGTGCATTTTTGGCTTAAATAACCCCTTTTTTTAAAACAACTTCTTTTTTCGACAATTGCACAATAAATATAAATATAAAATCACAATATCAGAAAACCCTATATTCTTCTCTTATTATTTTTTGACTCAAATAAAAAATGCTATAAGCACTGCTCACCTGGAAGGAAAGGGTTATCATAGTCAGGTGCATCCTCAGTGGATAAGAATCGTCTGGAGCTCCTCTGTCTCTCTCTTCTTCCCTTTTCTCGTTTTCCCTCAGCCGCTAAAAGCGCTAAACACAGACACAAAGCTAAAGGCTTGTACATTGTTAATGTATGCTGGAGTCAGTTCAGGTACAGTCTGCCGGAGACAGCTGTCTCAATGACTCTGAGGGCTGCACCCTCTGAAAGGCCAGTTATATTCTGCCTCTGGAAATCATGTTGAACCCATCACCCATCCCTCCGAGGGAGAAAAAAAGAAAAAGAAATGCAAAGGTGAGAGCAGAGAGTGAGGAGGAAGGAATGGAACGGAAGCAGGGGAGTGAGAGGGAAAAAATCAAATCAAAACAGTTTCAACAAAGCGCCTCTTTCACTTGCCCTGAAGACCCACCAACCGCCTCTCCTTTCCCTCTCAACGAACGCCCATCGGTCCTGAGAGAAAAATAAACTATTAGAGCGTCCTCAAGGGGAAAAAAATCTTATCTTTGACACGATTTAATGTTCTGACGTCAACGGATGCACTTCCCGTGTGTGGGATTTCAGATCTATGTGTTGATGAATAAAACATAGCTTGAAGTCTCTCTTAAAACGCTCATTATTGTTTGTGCTTCACTGCTAGTGCAAGTTTGATGGAAGAGCAGAGAAAACATTGGTCTGTAGGGAGCCTGTTGATATGAAAGGTAGCTTTGTTTGTCCAAGGGCCAACGGCACCACAGTCCTGAGAAATTCTTCAAGTTCCATTGCCTTTTGCAACCTTGCTTGACCATGCGGCCTCTTTCTGTCCAGTGTGGCCATTTCACTGCATACGAGCACTGTTGCTATGACAACCACTTCATTAAATAACATTACAGAGAATTTATGCCATTTTCTATCCGAGTAGTTCTATTATTGACAAAACTGAAATGATCTCAATGCAACACGTTTACATTTTTGGAAAATCATTCTAGGCTATTGTAGGTTGCTGTGGTTGGATGGGGTTGCTTACTGGCCCGAGTCACAAGAGTCAACTCTCAGGTCTTCATATTCTAGATCCCTGAATATGGTTTGGGTCTGCCCAGCTAGGCAAAAATCACAAGTATAATCGTTTACATAAAAACTATCCTAAAATGATTGGGAAAAAGTTCATAAAAACTGTAACATTCTGAAAATATCTGTAATAACTGTAAATATCCTTCAGAAATCATTCTAACATGATTTGGTTCTCAGTAAACATTTCTTATTATCAATGTTGAAAACAGTTGTGCTGCTTAATATTGAAAAAACCTGAAAAAAAATAATTTTCTTAAAGGGGTCATATGATGTTGCTAAAAAGAACATTATTTTGTGTATTTGGTGTAATGAAATGTGTTTATGCGGTTTAAGGTTAAAAAAACACATTATTTTCCACATACTGTACATTATTGTTTCTCCTCTATGCCCTGCCTTTCTGAAACGTGTTGATTTTTACAAAGCTCATCGGTCTGAAAAGCAAGGTGTGCTCTGATTGGCCAGCTATCCAGTGCGTTATGATTGGCCGAATACCTCAAGCGTGAGACGGAAATGTTACGCCCCTCACATACTGTTGATGCCGTGTCCGGCCGGAGCAACGAGACAAAAACATTAAAGGGGTCATATGATGCTGCTAAAAAGAACATTATTTTGTGTATTTGGTCTAATGAAATGTGTTTATGCGGTTTAAAGTAAAAAAAAACACATTATTTTCCACATACTGTACATTATTGTATCTCCTCTATGCCCCGCCTTTTTGAAACGCGTCGATTTTTACAAAACTAATCGGTCTGAAAAGCGAGGTGTGCTCTGATTGACCAGCTATCCAGTGCGTTGTGATTGGACGAATAGTGGCAAATCCTTTAAAT
>NW_015641805.1:385375-385751 GCF_001515625.1 Sinocyclocheilus rhinocerous | reverse complement strand
ATTTGTAGTCATGTCCTCTTTTGGAAGGCCAAACAAAGTAGTTTCGCTTTCACAACGAAACACAGCGTCACACACGGCGGCCTTGAGTGAGGAACGGCCGGAGGGCTAGAGTGTGCAGAGGCCGGGGGCTACAGTGAGCAGAGGCAGGCGGGCGGGCTTGAGAACGGCGGATTCGACGAAGAAGCGTCCGGCGGGCTTTCGGCAACCACATGTGACGACCCCGGACTGGACTCCGCTTCGTCCACGGTGAAAGTTGATGTATTTCCTCAGCGACCAGCACGGATCAGCTCCAGGCATGACGAAGCAGATATCGTCCTCTTTTGGAAGACCAAACAAAGTAGCTTCGCTTTCACAACGAAACACACAGCATCTCCAC
>NW_015641805.1:350560-385185 GCF_001515625.1 Sinocyclocheilus rhinocerous | reverse complement strand
GTGTGGTTGACTCTTAACTTTTATAAAGAATATCTCTTTGGATTTGGGACTTTAGTCTTTGCAACTTTACAGATCTTCTTTATGCACCAAGAGCTTGTAACACTCCAAAGAGAAAGGAAAAATTTAAATCGCATTATATGACCCCTTTAACTCTTTGATAAATAGAAAGTAAAAAAAAAAAAAAACGTTTATTTGAAATAGAAATATTTACTGTCACATTTTACTATATACTAGCTGAATAAGCATTCATTTTAAAGTATTTTAAATTAAATAATTAAGAAAATATTCCAAAATACTTCTAACAATCAAAATAACACAGATCGCATATGCCTGTATTACATAATTCTTTATCATGCAAATATCTTATTCAGAATATCCATTTAACACAACAGAATATTCATTTGTACTTTTAGGTGCTAAAAACGTTGATTTTGAAGAAACAATGTTTGAAATGAGAATGAATATTTTTGCAAACATTTCACAAACTAACATTAATAGATGTCTTGTGTGTAAATTACAGTGTATACAGGAATATTCCAATAACCATGAAGCATATAAACCTCTTTATCGGAATAAAGGTTTTTCAGAATATGGACATTAATCAGTGCAAGAAAATGTGGTCAGCTAACACAACATTAGCACACAAGTGCAAGCTTGTTTTGATTATATAAAATGTGTTTGGAGCAGGCTGGGACAAATAAGTAATTTAGTTCTACTTAATTCTGTTTGCATCTCCTACACTCCAGTTTGTTATAGCCTTTCTTTGTTTTTACCTCCCACACAGAAAATTATTAAGCAATTTGATGTAATACTCCCCCACAAGACATGCCCAGAGCTTCCTGTCATTCATTCAAAAATAAAATCTCTGAATGTTCATGAAGACAAACAATCATTTTAAACAGGCAAACAACACCACCCACATCTTCCTGCCTTCGGGTTTACCTCGTACACCTGCTCAGAGTCCGACCAAAAAACAGATTAGACCAGATATAAATGTCACAAACAAATAACGCAGAAATCATTTTAGCAACATCCTTCATCTGTGGTCCGCTTTTGGAATGAGACTGTGTATGAAGACTTCCAAAAATACGGTTTGATATACAACTGAAGTAAGCCAACCTCAGACAGCAAACAGTCTAGTGCATTCATTTTCTTCATGACAACTTGAGAATCAGAGTTTACTTTTTCCTAGAATTCCCCATCCGTCCACACACACGGCTGGAGCCAAGCCTGTCGAGAACATGATAAATCTACCGCCCAGATATTTAGAAAATGTGACTGACTCTAGATAGATAGAATGACAGAATGATAGATAGACAGAACAATAAAACGATAGAACAATGGAAAGACATAACGATAGATGATAGAACGACAGAACAAAAGAATGATAGAACGATAGATAGATAGATAGATAGATAGATAGATAGATAGGCAGAATGATAGAAAGCCCTGCCTGCAAAGAAATATCTCTTCTGTTTATCTCTTCTCTAGCTGTGTGCATTTGGGAACAGTTTGCTTTTCTTGACTCATTAAAAATCCGCCTACCACTAGATGCTTCTCAGTCCTCTAACAACAGTGATTACTGTCTGTATATTTTTAGTGCTCAGGGGGAGAACTGACCCTAAGATTATGGTGCAGATTACAGCGATGCAATATAACCAACATTTTTACTGTCCTTCTTTCTCGCTGTCTGTATCTGTAATGGATCTCTTTGTTAGGCTTTGGATAAATCCTGTTGCTCACTGGCACAAAAGCAGTGCTATATCTAATATATCTATGCCTGAGCATGGATATGATACACAGCTTGAGGCAAAAAAATGCCCCTGATATTTAAAATGTGCAGTGAGTTTTATTTATTTATTTTTTTTAATCCAATTTTTTCTAACATATTAGAAAAATATCTATGGTAGAACATGTTTTAAATCAGTTCCGGGGAGTGATTGATTGCATGTATGTACAGTGTTGGGGGGTAATGCATTACAAGTAACTTAATCAGAGTTACGTAATCAGATTACTTTTTTCAACTAGTAAAGTAATGCATTCGTTTTCAATTTACAGTAAAAGTTACTTTTTCAAATAAGTAACACCAGCTACTTTGTTTTCCCATTTATTGACTAACAAACAGCTCTCAGTTCCCATGTTGAGAAAAATCTGCAGTAAGTGCAATGTGTAAATACAATGGTTACTGTAGCTCTATACTAAATGTGAACATGCATTTACTCATTTCACTTGCACAAATACAGATTTAGTATTCCTCAAAATTAATAAAAACTTAAATGCAAACTTAGAATATGACGCAAACCTGCAATAATTAAATATGCAATAAAGTTAAATATGGTTTTTACATATGCCAAAAATATAGCTTTTTTATATTAAAAACATACAAGCAAGCCCAGATGGGGAAAAGTAACGCAAAAGTAATGTAACGCAAAGCAACTAAGTATGCAATTAGTTACTTTTTAAGGAGTAACTCATTATTGTAATGCATTACTTTTAAAAGTAACTTTCCCCAACACTGTATGTATGTATGAATGAATGAATGAATGAATTTCCCTAACACTGTGTATGTGTATGTTTGAATGAATGACATTTTTGGCACTGGTAGTAACAAAAAATAACTTTTAAGTTTGGCATTTTGGTGGAAATTGTGGTTAATATTTCACGGTTTTGTTTTAGACTGGAGCAATCAATGTAAAGTCCCAAAAAATGCAACCCTCTACATTGCGAGTAAATCACTCGCATATGCGACTAAATCTTACTCTGGGCGACTAAATAATGTCTAACATTAGCCATTGGCTAATAAATTCTTAGATTTTACTCGCCAGTATGTGTGTGAGAGGCGTTCAACACAGATTTTCACTCGATAAACACGCTGACTGAGCGCTTGAGAGTTTCACTCTCCGTCAAGCGATCTGTACTATTTGGATGCGCTCAATAGATCATGTCATGTACTCAATGGATGCGCAGTATGTAGCACGCAGCGCACCTGTATTTGACGTACCGTAAACTAGTGTGAAGGCGCACGACTCGCCGTCGCTTTACTGATAGCGCTGTGTTTCTCACACATGCAAAGAGAGAGAGCGAGAGTCTTGCATACCACGCTGAATCGACGCGCTACATGTAAACCATATTCTTTGTTGTATTTTCCTGTCAAAATAACAGAGTTAATTTAGAATTATTCAGCTTTTAAGAACAAGCAAAAGATATGCCGGTTTCTCGGCAGTGAGCGGAGCTAATGCGCGAACAGCTCTCGTTGGCTGGCGCTCATCTATTACCGTCCCTGTTTTGATTTCAGCAAATCAGTTCGAGCGAACGCTGACAACGTGATTAATATTCATGAACCCAGCAGATAATAATAGTAGTAGTAGTATATTTTAATAATAATTACTATTACCTATGACCAACAATATCTTAAACACCACCACCAGTCCTAAGTTCAGTTAAAATGACAAATATGCATTCATTCATGGTTACCAAGTTTTAGTTCTAATCACTAGTTCTATCATTAAATAGTGCTTAATTATCATAATATAATGCTTGATTGGCTGAAGTTAAGAGTGCACATTCAGTTATTTAAGAAGCTGTTCCATTTTACAAAGATAAGCTGATTGGGTGGAATCATATATGTGTGTGTGTGTGTGTGTGTACTTAACCATATTTTGGGGACAAATTTGTAACCAAAAGTGAGCAAAACCTGACAAAATCGGCAAAAACCTAAATTTGTGGATGTCCTCATTTGTAAAACTGTTATAAAAATAAACAAAGTTTTTTTTTACTTTTGAAATTGTAAAAAGGCAGAAAGTTTTCTGTGAGGGGTAGGGGTGGGTTTAGGTTAAAAAGTGTATAACTATCTGTACATAAAAACAATAGAAGTCTATGTAATGTCCCCATTTAGATAGCTAAATAAACGCGCGCGCGCGTGTGTGTGTGTGTGTGTAAAATAGTATATCAGTCTGGCGAGTAAACAAAAAAATTTACTAGCCAATGGCGATTATATTGCCAAGGTGTGCATAGAGGGTTGACAAGGTTAATGACACAGAAAAATGTCAAATAAAAATCACTTTGATTTTAAATGACAATAAACCCATTGACAGCAAATCAGAATCCATTCTGCTTTAAAGAGCTCAAGCATTTAAAGCAGCTGATGACAAAACTGCAGCGCATGCAAACAGAATGTTATTGTCCGCTGATGTGGATGCCAATATAGTTTTTACTGTTGGTATGAATGGTTATTAAAGCTTTATAGTCATAGTTATAATTACAGTTATCATCCTTGGTATGAACGGGCTTTTACTGTGGCTCAGCAATCAGCATAACCTTGAACTGCAAACTGGTTAGATTATCAATCTAACCTAAATGAGACAATGCACTTTGAAAAAAAAAATGTGTGAACGTGATTGCATTTCATAAGATAGTATCAGACCAATGGCATTTATCGTAAAGAAAGAAAGCACAATCAAGCAAAACATTCCACAAAAAGTTCAACAGGTCAAAATGCAGACAGAAAGTACTGTGCCATTCTGAGCTTATCAATCGCCCATAGTTAATATGACATACTCCGCAAAGACACCTGTGTGAACTTTAGGGGAACAGCAGCTGATGCATCCAAGTAAGTTAATTCTAAGAAAATATACAGCATCATTCTGTATTTGTTTGATCGTACAACACTCTTTTTGTTGTTTTATGACACTCGTACATGGTAGTTTACCATATCCATAGTCTACTGAGGCAAAGCAAGTTAAACACAAAAGTCTTGGCCAACAGGACATAATAAAAGGGAGTTGTCTCAGTTTTGAGTATCTTAATAAAACACTTATCCCCATGTGTTCTGGGTAGTCCATATTGGCTTGACATAAAACTGTCAAGTAAAATCATGTGAACATGCAGCTCGAACCGATGTGGACAAATCAACAGATGTGATTCTGAATAAGAGTTGCCTGATGGCAGGAATGATTCATCATTTTCTCACGATGTCCCGTTTTCCACAAATACCCCATCATCTGACGTCACGGTCATTGATAGTCATGATTTTACAGCTGACAAGAGAATCTCAATGCATTTTGGTTTTACAGTATATTGACTGTTTAGATCAGGGGTGGGCGAACTTGGCCCTTCCAGGTCACTTTCCTTCAGAGTTTAGCTCCAACTCTAATCAAACACTGCCTGAACCAGCTAATCATTGTATAACGATAGAACGATAGATAGATAGATAGATAGATAGATAGATAGATAGGCAGAATGATAGAAAGCAACCCCTGCAAAGAAATATCTCTTCTGTTTATCTCTTCTCTAGCTGTGTGCATTTGGGAACAGTTTGCTTTTCTTGACTCATTAAAAATCCGCCTACCACTAGATGCTTCTCAGTCCTCTAACAACAGTGATTACTGTCTGTATATTTTTAGTGCTCAGGGGGAGAACTGACCCTAAGATTATGGTGCAGATTACAGCGATGCAATATAACCAACATTTTTACTGTCCTTCTTTCTCGCTGTCTGTATCTGTAATGGATCTCTTTGTTAGGCTTTGGATAAATCCTGTTGCTCACTGGCACAAAAGCAGTGCTATATCTAATATATCTATGCCTGAGCATGGATATGATACACAGCTTGAGGCAAAAAAATGCCCCTGATATTTAAAATGTGCAGTGAGTTTTATTTATTTATTTTTTTTAATCCAATTTTTTCTAACATATTAGAAAAATATCTATGGTAGAACATGTTTTAAATCAGTTCCGGGGAGTGATTGATTGCATGTATGTACAGTGTTGGGGGGTAATGCATTACAAGTAACTTAATCAGAGTTACGTAATCAGATTACTTTTTTCAACTAGTAAAGTAATGCATTCGTTTTCAATTTACAGTAAAAGTTACTTTTTCAAATAAGTAACACCAGCTACTTTGTTTTCCCATTTATTGACTAACAAACAGCTCTCAGTTCCCATGTTGAGAAAAATCTGCAGTAAGTGCAATGTGTAAATACAATGGTTACTGTAGCTCTATACTAAATGTGAACATGCATTTACTCATTTCACTTGCACAAATACAGATTTAGTATTCCTCAAAATTAATAAAAACTTAAATGCAAACTTAGAATATGACGCAAACCTGCAATAATTAAATATGCAATAAAGTTAAATATGGTTTTTACATATGCCAAAAATATAGCTTTTTTATATTAAAAACATACAAGCAAGCCCAGATGGGGAAAAGTAACGCAAAAGTAATGTAACGCAAAGCAACTAAGTATGCAATTAGTTACTTTTTAAGGAGTAACTCATTATTGTAATGCATTACTTTTAAAAGTAACTTTCCCCAACACTGTATGTATGTATGAATGAATGAATGAATGAATTTCCCTAACACTGTGTATGTGTATGTTTGAATGAATGACATTTTTGGCACTGGTAGTAACAAAAAATAACTTTTAAGTTTGGCATTTTGGTGGAAATTGTGGTTAATATTTCACGGTTTTGTTTTAGACTGGAGCAATCAATGTAAAGTCCCAAAAAATGCAACCCTCTACATTGCGAGTAAATCACTCGCATATGCGACTAAATCTTACTCTGGGCGACTAAATAATGTCTAACATTAGCCATTGGCTAATAAATTCTTAGATTTTACACGCCAGTATGTGTGTGAGAGGCGTTCAACACAGATTTTCACTCGATAAACACGCTGACTGAGCGCTTGAGAGTTTCGCTCTCCGTCAAGCGATCTGTACTATTTGGATGCGCTCAATGGATCATGTCATGTACTCAATGGATGCGCAGTATGTAGCATGCAGCGCACCTGTATTTGACGTACCGTCAACTAGTGTGAAGGCGCACGACTCGCCGTCGCTTTACTGATAGCGCTGTGTTTCTCACACATGCAAAGAGAGAGAGCGAGAGTCTTGCATACCACGCTGAATCGACGCACTACATGTAAAGCATATTCTTTGTTGTATTTTCCTGTCAAAATAACAGAGTTCATTTAGAATTATTCAGCTTTTAAGAACAAGCAGAAGATATGCCGGTTTCTCGGCAGTGGGCGGAGCTAATGCGCGAACAGCTCTCGTTGGCTGGCGCTCATCTATTACCGTCCCTGTTTTGATTTCAGCAAATCAGTTCGAGCGAACGCTGACAACGTGATTAATATTCATGAACCCAGCAGATAATAGTAGTAGTAGTAGTAGTATTATCTTTTAATAATTATTACTATTACCTATGACCAATCTTAAACACCACCACCAGTCCTAAGTTCAGTTAAAATGACAAATATGCATTCATTCATGGTTACCAAGTTTTAGTTCTAATCACTAGTTCTATCATTAAATAGTGCTTAATTATCATAATATCATAATATAATGCTTGATTGGCTGAAGTTAAGAGTGCACATTCAGTTATTTAAGAAGCTGTTCCATTTTACAAAGATAAGCTGATTGGGTGGAATCATATGTGTGTGTGTGTACCTACTTAACCATATTTTGGGGACAAATTTGTACCCAAAAGTGAGCAAAGCCTGACAAAATCGGCAAAAACCTAAATTTGTGGATGTCCTCATTTGTAAAACTGTTATAAAAATAAAGTAAACAAAGTTTTTTTTTTACTTTTGAAACTGTAAAAATGAAGTTTTCTGTGAGGGGTTTAGGTTAAAAATGTATAACTATCTGTATATAAAAACAATAGAAGTCTATGTAATGTCCCCATTTAGATAGCTAAGTAAACGTGTGTGTGTGTGTGTGTGTGTAAAATAGTATATCAGTCTGGCGAGTAAACAAAAAATGTACTAGCCAATGGCGATTATATTACCAAGGTGTGCGTAGAGGGTTGCAATGGAAAAACTGAATGGGTCATGACTTACTTTGCCATTCATATTAGGTTGTTTTAACCAAATTGTCACTTATAAACGAACAAACGTGTTCATCTAATACTGTCAATCCCAACAGGGTGGTATACAAACCGATTTTACCTCACTATCTGTGCCAAGCCACAAGCCAAAGCTGATTCACAAAGATTATATGATGTGAATTCGAAAAAAATACTGATGACCAACAGAACATAAATGATCAGTAAACGTTTTGCATTGCATATGGAGGACTAACATGACCTTTCAGCATTCAATACAAAGTATTTTGGTCCAGTAACATTATGAGTTGCCTTTGTTTTGATCATGGTTTTGATCGCCCTCTGGTGGAGAAACACATATGAGCAACTCTCGTCATAGCCCTTCAAGATCTCGTCATAGAGCTTCAACCAATCAGCGCGCAGATCAGCAGAACCTGCGAACCAATCAGCGTTCACATCAACAGGAACTGCAACAATGGAGGCGAGCATGAAGCCCGTGGGTGTATGACAGCATGTCAACGGCAAATCAAGCGCAAATCCCCCAAAATCATAATGCACGCTTTCTGAACGGACAATTAACTGTTCCACGTGTGAAATCGACAAAATGGCTTCGTGGTCGGAGAAAATGCTACAACTCCTGCGTCGAATGAATAACTTTCATTTACCAGGTGGGGAAATATTAAAAGAATCATATGACAGAGCAATCCATATGCATGGGATCCAGCAGGAATGCATATGTCAAGGGTCAATGAAAAGCTTACTTGATCTGTAAAAATAAATTAAAATTCAACTCATGCTGACAAAGGCTTATTTTTATTATGAACATGTTTTCAGTGTATGAATTAAAAGATTTGTAACGAGTAAAGACTTATTGACATCCATGACTCACGTTTAATTTCTTAAAAAGTCAAGAAAACCTCAAAAATAATATTTGTAAATAATAATTAATGTACATTTGTGACCGTCAATTTTTTGAAAACCTTTTTGAACTTCTGTATACACCTGCATTCAAGGAAAACAAAGAAAACATGTTATTTTTGTTGTTTATCATTGACTAATATATAATACTATAATATACATGTATAATTCATATACAAATGCATTCATTTACTCAACATCAATGCATTCTTTTACACCAGGTTCTAGTTTAGAGAGCTGTCTACGTTTTGAGGTGGCTGGAGAACAGGTTGGATGGATTTACCCAAAAGTAGCATCAATTCTTGGTCGTTTTCCTGCTGTCTTCAGACCATACGGGAGCACTATAACCTTCAGCTCCGGTCTTGACACTTTTGAGAGCAGATCAGTGGCTGTGGATGAGGTCTTGCAGGAGCTGAGGAGAGAGGCAACATTCACCTGTCTCATAGGCTGGAGAGATGAGGTGAGACATCTATGGTGCATGCTGGATAATTGCCCATCTTCATCCTTACTTCTTGAGCAGTTGTGTGTCAGTTCCTTCCAATGTCAAAAATGATGAGCAATGTTTTATTTTTTATATTAATGGGGATTATTTGCTCCGTGCACATGATTTTCAAGCCACCCTCACCCAATCCTATAAAACAACACATCATGCCATCAATTTGTATTAAATAAAAAACCCAGAATAATTCACTACAGGATCATTTTTAAAACTTTGGTGATTTCATACTTCGGGGCCTCATTTATAAAGATGCCCTTAGAATGATCCTAAATGTGGATGCATGACAATTTTTCGAAAATTTTCCTACAAACAATTTATAAAATGTCCATATGCACAAAATGTTTTCCTAAATGCATCCTACTGTATATATTGCAGTGCTACTTTAGTGTAATTGAGATACTATTATAGTTTTATTCATATTTTGAATATTTTTGTATTTTTATTTTTCCATTTAAATTTTAGTTCAAGTTTCTTTTTGTCTTTTTTAGTAGTTTTTGTTTAATTTATAAATGTCTACATAGTTTTTATAAATTTTTATTTCAGTTTTAGTTAAGTACATCAAGTAAACAAATCAAAATAAAGGAAAATGAGAAATATTGCCCTAGAAACTATCTGAAATAATGATTTTTGTATTTTATAATAATATTAATGCATATTGTGATTGTCTGTTTATCTTTGCATTATAATAAACATGAAATTGGATTGGATTATTTGCTTAATGAAAATTGGATTACTTTAATTACTAGTAAATATGAGCACAAAAATGTGTACGCGTGCCCTTAAGTTGGAGTATACATACAGAAATTTTCATAGCCGTTCCTGCAAATCCTGATTTGTTCCTCACTTTTGATATAGGATGAACTTCATGGAATTTGGGATCCGATCATACATGCGTTTTATAAATAAGGCCTCTGTTTTTTTCTGAATTATCAGAGTGTATTTTATTTTCAGCAATATGCTGTGATGCCCAGGTATTGCGACCCTCCGCTGATGTATATGGAGAGAGCAGCTACAAGTATGTTAATGAAATATTAATTTCATGCTTCTACTTTGTCACAGAGAGTGACACTTATAGCTGTTTCTAAATAATGGTCAACGCAGGTCTGTTTGGAGTGAAACGGTACGGCGTCCATGTCAATGGCTACACTCGGGATTCAAGTGGCAACCTTAATATGTGGCTGGCACGACGATCTCTGACCAAACAGACATATCCAGGAAGACTTGACAACATGGTAATTTATTAATAAACCAATTAATCAGCTCGTTACAAGAAGTGCCACACCAAACAGGTTGAGTCAACAGTAGGTTGAATCATACAGTTACTTTTAACACTTAAATCTACGACTCCTTCACACTACATGCTCATTTAATTTAACCAGTCATATCTCATTTCGTATCACTTGCCGTCAACACTCTTTGCACTTCAATATAGTACTACCTCAAGGATTCATTCAGTTATGTTAATGCTACATTTGTATTGCTGCCGTTTAATGACTTATTTTTTACATACTTAATACATTCATGTACATACAACATTTTAAACACTTATGTATTGTATTCTGCCTTTGTGTGGGGTTTTGTAAGTCTGTTGTTTACGCAAGTTATGTTTGCACTGTTTTTAATTTTTGCACATTGCATTGTTGTCTTTACCTGCAGGAATTTCCCAAGTAAGACTTTAATTGTAATATGATGTACCCTGTATATATGACAATAAAAAAGCGTTGACTTTTGAGGAAGTTGGACCATTTAAACATACACTTCTGTTCAAAAGTTTGGGGACAGTAAGATTTGTTTTAATTAATACTTTTGTTCAGCAAGTATTAAACTATTTAACGTGACGGTAAAGACATTTATAATGTTACAAAAGATTTATATTTCAAATAAATGCTGTTCTTTGAACTTTTTATTCATCAGAGAATCCAGTTGAGCAGCACAACCGTTTTCAACATTGATAATAAAAAATAAATAAATAAAAAAATCTTGTGCACCAAATTAGCATATTTGAATGATTTCAGATCATGTGACACGGAAGACTGAAGTAATGCCTGCAGAAAATTCAGGCTTACCAACACGGTAATAAATTACATTTTAAAAAATATATTAAAATAGAAAACAGTTATTTTAAATTGTAAAAATATTTCACTATTTTACTGTATTGTAATCAAATAAATGCAGTCTTGATGAGCATTAGACTTTTTTTTTTTAATATTCGACCCATCCCAAACATTTGAACAGTAGTGTATAAAATAATTAATATAAAAATATATACAGAGTAATAAATTGTATATATCTGCTATAAATTAGTAGTGTGCTTTTAAAGGGGTCATATGATGCTTTTTTAAAGATCATTATATTTGCGGCGGGATTATGCAAATATTTCCACATAGTGGGGTAGATATGTGGGGGCGTGTTAGAATGAGCCGTTTTAGGGGGGCGTGGCAGAGTCTTAACTTTGATAAAGAATATCTCTTTGGTTTTGAGACTTTAGTCTTTGCAACTTCAGGGATCTTATCTATGCACAATCAGCTTGTAACACTCCAAAGAGAAAGGAAAACTTGAAATCGCATCATATGACCCCTTTAAAGATGACCTCAGAGCTAACAAACACTGACTAAAAACCACAAACCTCCCATTTTGATGTAATGGGGTCTTTAAAGGATTTGATTTATCACTCAGGCGGCTGGAGGACTGGCAGCAGGCTGTAGTGTAAGGCATACCATGGTAAAAGAGTGTGAAGAGGAGGCCTGCATCCCTCAGGGCCTGGCAGAGCAAGCGCGTCCTGTGGGAACTGTGAGGTGCTTAATCCTTTTTTTTTATTTTTTATTATTATTTCTATACCACTATTTAGGTTAGGTCATTAAAGGTAGTTTATTATTAAGCACAAAAGCAATTGCTAACTGCTACATTTTAAGATTAAAGATGCATGTTACATTTTTTTCTCTATTCAGAACCTTTCCCAGATACCAGGGTAGATATAAACTCTCCTGCAAGAGAGACTGATTAATACAGCAGTAATGCCAGAAATAGCTTCCAACTGGCAGGTTTCCAGAGAAATATTCTCTGTGCACAAATGAAGACGACCAGAATTCAAGTTTTATACAGTCTCAGAACACGTCAATGTGATCAAAGACATGAATGCCTGTCACAGGCATCATTTCTGCCTGGAAACTGTTTACTATGTTTAGCTAAATTGAAAGAGGTTCTGCGATCTTCAATCTCCAATTCATGCCTCCCTGTGTCTTCTCTGTAGCTACACCTACGAAGATGACGAAGGAATATTTCCTGAGTGTCAGTTTGTCTTTGATTTAGAGCTGCCTCTCAATTTTCAGCCTCACATTGGAGACGGAGAAGTGCAAGCGTTTTACTACTATCCAATAGAGAAGGTGAAGGCATCCCATTGATTTTAGGTTTGAATGCTATGTGATGTGTTTTATATAAGAATAGCTGTGATATACACGTTTGCTTGTACTTTGACATGCAGAAAAAAGTGTTTTAGCATTAAAAATGGTTACTTTTCTCTCAGGCAGCTTTCTAAAATATGTGCGGTTTCCTAGACTAAGGGGTGACACATCTTACCCCCATTGATTCTCCTCTGTGTCATTTGTTGATTTCAGGTGAAAGATCTCTTGGTCAGTGAGGAGTTTAAGCCAAACTGTGCCATGGTGGTTCTGGACTTCCTCATCAGACATGCCATCATTGAGCCAGACTCAGGTTTGTTACACACTGGAGGTCAGATTTTGAGATTAGAACCTTGATAGCATGTACTTTTAAATGAAAAGTTTAACATGAGATAGGCTGTGACTTACGTTTTTCTCTCATTTCAGAGCACTATTATCACGAATTTGTGGCTGGATTGCACAGATCACTGTAAAAACTGACTGACGGTGTTAAGACTTGTGTCAGCCTGCAACAGTTTGGTATTTTAGTTATCTACCTCCGCTTTTAAAGGTTAAGTTCACCCAAAAATGAAAATTAGGCTGTGTTTTACTCACCCCTGAGGCATCCTAGGTGTATATGACTTACTTCTTTCAGACGAATCCAGTCGGATTTATATTAAAAATTGTCCTGGCTATTCCAAGCTCTATCATTGCAGTCAGCGGGTGTTGCAGTGCTTCAGTCCAAAAGAAGTGAAATAAAAAGCGCCCATCCATAAAAAAAGTGTCTCACACGGATCCGGGGGGTGAACAAAGGCCTCCTGTAGCGAATCGATGTGTTTTTGTAAGAAAAATATCCATATTCAAAACGTAATATAAGCCAAGAGGAGACTGGTTTTCCTTTGCTAAAGTAAGGAAACTTTGCTTCCTTTGATCCTGTAAACAAACGTTGGTTTTCACGAGACTCACCGGCGCATGCGCAACGCTGACCTCATACGTCATCCGCCCGGAGCTGCTTCCGTGTACAACTGTTGGCGCAAGCTAGATTCAAGTGATTATTACGTTTTGAATATGGATATAGGATGCCTCTGGGGTGAGTAAAACACAGCCTAATTTTCATTTTTGGGTGAACTAACCCTTTAACTCCTAACATCGTCAGCATGTGTACTTGTTTACTGAAGACCACGTCTAGCTGGTGAAGACATTTTACGCAATCATAACCCGGAGAAGAGACACAGAATAAAGACCCAAGCAAAGTTACCCTATAAGAATTTATTAGAGTCTGTGGAAATCCAAAGATGCACTGGTATACAAAAGATAATTGATGCATCAAAGGCTCTTTTTTTCTTACAATGAAATGCAGAATCTCTTCTAAGAAATTACTTGCATTTAATAATATGGCATTAAACAGCTCTCTCAAAATCAAATTTTCGCTACTTTTTTCCTTCTTTATTTCTTTTAAAACTTTTAAATTCTAAGATACTAGAATTTGTAAAATACGCAAAAATGATATAGTATAAGCCAGTAGAATTTCACAAAAAAAAAAAAGAAAAACATACAGTACAGGAGAAAAAGAGGGGAATCATAAAAAGAAAACAAATGGAGTGAAAATGGAGGGAGTTTCTCATTTATACAGTGAGATAAAGAAATTTCACTTGTATTTCCGCACACCAAATAAAAGCCTGTCATGCAGGCAAAGAGGAATACGGGCAAAAATAATGTTACTGTCACCTTTTATAAAACGTATATATATATTGCCAAAAATTGAACAGTGTCTGACAGTCAACATACAGAGCTGTGGTTTTGCTTTGAGCTCCATGAGGGCCGATTAACCCAAAGTTTTTTCTTTTTTTACTTACAATACATGAGCAAGCACATAAAATACTCACAAAAAAGGTGAATTAGTATGATCATTGCTTAATGCATCTTACTTTGAATTTTATAGGCAAATGGCAAAAAAAGTACAAGATGTATTTAAATCTTATTGGAATAAAGAATTGTAAGACTACCACTACTTTCAGCTATTTTAAACCAGTGACTAAACCGCCAATTTTGCGACAGGACAGGAGGGCACAGAGGAACCAGTTGTGTTAACCAACAGTATTAGCGTGTTAACGTAAGAAAAAAGATCATTAAACAGAAAATCATAGTACGAAGGACAGGCGTGAATGTTTTACATAAGACGGCACTGGGTTCCTGGGAGGTTTATAAAGGGGATCACGGGAGTCAATGTCTTGATCCCAAAAACAACTCCCTGCTTGACATGTAGCATATATGATGTAGGGTACTAACTAATGCCTTTTACACCCTGAATAATGCACTTAGTGCCAAAAAAGGAATCTTTTTAGACCAAGTCGTTTGTTTCTGTTCTTGCTAACAGTGCTGACCTTCTAAGCAGAAGATGTGGTACGGGCCAAAGAATACATCGCATATAATCCCACCCCAAAAGCAATCAGTGATTGTGAGCCACTGTGAAACCATGTCAATCTTTACCCTACATATACACTATCCTTACACTTGTGATCAGTCTGAAGGCTTAAGGTCACTAATCTTGATTTGAAAGAGGACTGATGGCCATAAAAATGTTGAAGTCCCTTTTTGCCGGTGCAGTTGTCCCTACAATCTTCTGTAGTTTCCTTTGGCCTGGATTGAAAATGACCCTCCCTGACCCCCGAGTACATAATTAACACTAGGGGCGTTTCTTCCCTCTATTTGCGAACTTTTATAGCTCTTTCATTTTCCTTGGCCTAGTTTGGTTACCCCTTTCCCTCCCTCATTCTTTTCTTTTCCTCTCTCGTTTTCCTCTCTATAGCAAAGCGCAGGGATTCTTCTTGCCACGTTTTTTGGCTTGGAGCGCTGCTCTTGTGGCCATTTCGAACACTTCCCTCACGCCCTCCTTAGTTTTAGCCGAACACTCAAGGTAGCCGAAGGCATTGATGCGATTAGCCATGTCTCGCCCTTCCTCTGGTTTAACTGGTTCCTGTTCAAGGGAGAAAGCATTGACGGGGCATTCGTACATTATAACATAACGCTACAACACAGCAGTAACAGCAATTTGTCTAACTTTTTATGTTATTTCCATAAAAAATATAGTAACTGTTTTATAAAAAAAAAGAAAGTGTTAGCCCACACACCTGTTTCATCTTCTGCAGCTCCCGTCGAGTGTGATCATCATTCCGTAAATCTTTTTTATTACCCACCAGAATTATTGGCACATTTGGACAGAAATGTTTTACCTCCGGCGTCCATTTTTCTGGGATATTCTCTGTGTGAATAGAGTATGGCTTTCAATAGAGTAACCACAGGAATGTGGTCTTACACTATAAAATATTTAAAGACTGAAATTAGGCCGAAATATAATTAATATTAAAGACTGGCCACTCCAGAAAAGATGATCTCACCCAAACTGTCAGGGCTGTCTACGGAAAAGCACATGAGGATGACATCAGTGTCTGGGTAGGACAGGGGCCTCAGCCTGTCGTAGTCCTCTTGTCCAGCTGTATCCCATAGAGCCAGTTCCACCTGCCAACAAATGGTTAAAAATTATATTATCAGCATAACAATTTGTGTAAACGGTGATTGAACAAATGAACATGAATTTCTAAGCATTTAGCAGCACTCGAGCTTGTGTAAAAAAATTTGCCACAAGTTTGTGTAAAGTCTCATGATCATATTTGAGAATGATCCAACGTCCACATGTTCAGTGTCACAAATTTGAATAATGCCAAATTCATAAAAATATTATTCTCAAAAATACACGCAATTTTTATATATAGTTAACTACCATTCAAAAGTTTGGGGTTTGTAAGATTGTTTTAAAGAAATTAATATTTTATTCAGCAAGGATGCATTAAACTGGTCAAAAGCAACAGTAAAGACATTTATAATGTTATAATAGATTGCTGTTTCATGTAAATGCTGAAGAAGAATCCTAAAAAAAATGTATCACAGTTTCCACAAACATATTGAGCAGCACAACTGTTTTCAATATTGATAATAATAAGAAATGTTTGAGCAGCAAATCAGCATATTAGAATGATTTCTGAAGGATCATGTGACTGGAGTACTGGAGTAATAACGCTGAAAATTCAGCTTTGCCATCACATTAATAAATTACAAATGTATTAGAAATAGAAAATTGTTTTTAAATTGTAATACTACATTTTTCAATCAAATAAGTGCAGCCTTGGTAAACATAAGAGACTTCTTTCAAAAACATTTAAAAATCTTACAGACCCCAAGATTTTGAATGGTAGTGTATGTTGAATATTGTATATTTTAACTATATTTCTATAATGTGTTCATATGAATAAATGTATTTATATAAATATACATATTATTTTGATTGTAGTTAATCATTAACACAGATGCACACAATGCTTTCCAACACAAGCAAAAGACAATCAAAAGACTACATAAAAATGCAAAAATAAGAATACAGGAAGAACTCTATTAAAGGGATACTCCACCCCAAAATGAAAATTTTGTCATTAATCACTTACCCCCATGTCGTTCCAAACCCCTAAAAGCTTTGTTCGTCTTCAGAACACAATTTAAGATATTTTGGATGAAAACCAGGAGGCTTGTGACTGTCCCATTGACTGCCAAGTAAATTACACTGTCAAGGTCCAGAAAAGTATGTGTCAGTATTCTGTAAAAGTATTCTGTGTCAGCCGCGACACAAGTATACATTTTTACGTGTATTTAGACTTTGATTTGAACGAAAACAGCACATCCGTGCAGTGCGGCTGACACAGAAGAGCGTACGCTGCTTGCGTTCAGCACATATTCTCCAAAATGGCACTACAGTGATGCGGAGAGACAGAGGAGACGAATTGTTGAATAAAGTCGTTGTTTTCGTCGCGTACAAAAAGTATTCTCGTCGCTTCATAACGTTACGGTTGAACCACTGATTGCAGATGGACTATTCTGAAGATGTCTTTCATACTTTTCTGGACCTTGACAGTGTAATTTACTAGGCAGTCAATCACTGACAACATTTTTATTTTGGGGTGGAGTATCCCTTTAAGACGTTTATGAACATTCTGAGGAAGTTACTTGTTTCAAAAGTTCAAATAGCTACAGAAGAGACACGTGAATGCTGTAATAGACCAGCGGTGATTCTGGCTTTGATGACATTCTTACCTGTTTGCTGTCCACCTCAATATCAGCAACATAGTTCTCGAACACTGTGGGTACGTAGACCTCAGGAAACTGGTCTTTACTGAAAACGATGAGTAAACACGTCTTTCCACATGCTCCATCCCCAACGATTACAAGCTTCTTACGAATTGCAGTCATCTGTCACACAAAATGAAAAGATCAGCCAATAATTACAGGAGGCAGGTGGAAATAGTTTTTTTGATAAATAGAGAATTGTTTGTGTATGTCTGCCCTCTACTGTTTCATGTGGAAGAGCAATTCTGAGGTGGAAGTACTCCAGACATTCTTGAAAAAATATATAAACCAGGCATACAGCAGTATTATTTAACTATATCAATATTGTCATGATTCTGATGTATCAGTGTTTGTACAGAATTCTAAAGTAACTGAAAAACATAACAGGAACCAATTCTATGATACTCTGTCTTGATCAAATATGATTCAGAAATATTACAAATTCTCAAAAACAGTATTAAATCAAATATAATAATCTCTTATCTAAAAACGTATGTTGTCATAAACCAACAAAATTAAAAGCTTTATTTGCAAACATGAGTCTGGAGTGGAACTTGCAACCAACCTCAGAATGGATGCATTTAATTTTAGCATTTGATATTCAACAATCATCACTTTTGTCCCCACAATGAAAATAATGTAAGTGGGTAAAGTTCATGACTTACAAGAGTGTGTTGTGAGCACTACTGGTTCAGTTAATGCTATTTATATGAGTCTTAGGTGGCTTATTAAGAACAATAGGAGCCAATGGTGTGAAACCAACTTGACAAAAAGAAGTTATATCTATGAATTTTAATTACACAAAGAGCATGAGCATCTTTTTCACCTGAAGAAGCTTATTAAATATGTTATAAATGTTTATTTTTGTTGGTCTACTGGCAACTCCATATTTTTATGAAATCCATGTATTCAAATATCCAGATTGCATTTATAAGTGGGAAGTCATGGCGTAATGGTTAGAGTCGGACTCGTAACCCAAAGGTTGCGGGTTCGAGTCTCGTACTGGCAGGGATTGTAGGTGGGGGGAGTGAATGTACAGCGCTCTCTTCCACCTTCAATACCACGACTGAGGTGCCCTTGAGCAAGGCACCGAACCCCCAACTGCTCCCCGGGCGCCGCAGCTTAAATGGCTACCCACTGCTCCGAGTGTGTGCTCACGGTGTGTGTGTGTTCACTGCTGTGTGTGTGCACTTTGGATGGGTTAAATGCAGAGCACAAATTCCAAGTATGGGTCACCATACTTGGCCACATGTCACGTCACTTTCACTGTCACTTTATCAACCCTTTTTTAATCATTGTGGATACTAAGACATGTTTTTCTTTTGAGTGCTTTGAGTTAGAAACAAGCATTAAACAATTTTGATGAATCTACATTTTTTATGAAATTACTACTGATTGAAATTGACAAATATGGATTACAGTTTCAGTATTTTTCATTCAGCATCCATCTCCACAATGAAAACAATGCGAGTAATGTTCATAAATGAAAAGCTTGTGTTGTGAGCACATTTAATTCAGCTAATGCCTTTTCATAGCAGTCTCAGTGGGCTCATTAGGAATAACAGGGGTCTATGGTGCTGTTCCTTGTGAAACAACTTGATTGCTTTTAGTTAGAAACAAGTAAAGTATCTCAGGCCTTTTCTGTCTTATATTTCAAAATAAAACAAGTGAGCTCATTAGGGTTTTTCCCCCATGTCTACATTCATATTTCAGCCATTTTAATAATCTGTACACATTGTTCTTGTGTCATTATAGCACTGCAGTATCAACCCCTCCTCTCTCTCACACACACACCTCCCAGCTGCTGTCACAACACACCGCACCCTGCTCAATTCACTTATCAACGCCGGCAAAACACACATTAAAGCATTACACATACATTTGGACTCACTGTGAAACAGCTGACTGCAGTCGGGTCAAAATAATGTCGCTCAAGTGACCTTTTATAGTTTAACAATGAGTCAACCATTGATTCAACGAGAGTGAAGGCTTAATGAGGGATAAAATAGCCGTTTAAAGGGCTGAGTGTTATATTGCAGAAAAAAAATTAGAGATGGTGATTATAACAGCCGCATGTCCCCGGTTTGGTTTACTCCCTATGCTAACTGGGACGCCTCATCTCACGGCCTAATAAGTGTAAAATGAGCACCGTTTGGATTAGATTCGACTAGATCCACAAATCAATTCTAGTATTAAACTTTCCAGACGTGTTACATTCGCGATCATCGGAGTTTAATGCAATTATGAACTCATGTTCGGCATCTTGTTGTTCGTCCGTTTCCGTCATCATCACACTTAGCCGTTTAGCACTGAGCTAGCCGCATATGAAAGGCATCTTTTATCTCACTGGAGCGGTTTTTAAAAATGCTAATCTGTTGTATTGGCTCTAGACCGTATGGGAAAGAAATAAACATATCGATTGTAAATATCAGAGGTGTTTTTGTGTGAGTATTTATTTACCGTTTTTGTTTCAGATGTCCTCGCTTTCTTTATCTTTTCCTGTACGACCCCAAGGCCCCGCCCCGCAGACAGTGCCACGCCGCTAAGACACGCCCATTCTCGTCGTTTCCACCAATCAGAGGCAGAGACGCTGGAGTGACGTCCAAAGCCAGTAGCCCCTCGCAGGAGAACAGCATAACGAGAAAACAACTCTCGTTATGTCGATATCACGAGAAAATTAAGTCGTTATAACAAGAAAACGAGAAGGAAAAAAAATATTATTGCATGGCCGCTTAGAACTTCCGTACTTTCTTCTCATATCTCTTAATTTAAATAACAATATAAAATATGAGTCCTAAAACAGTGTAAGGAATGTTTGGAGATAATATTGATGGGGTTCAATTTACTTAATTATACTATATATATATATATCTGCTTTTTAATGTAAAGTCTTGTCTAGATGCTCTTTCATGTTCCACTGAAGGTGTACAGTATTTCTGTTTCTTTAATAAAAAATATTGAATGACTGATATATGTGGCTTCTTCATAAAAACAACACAATGCATTAAATGTTCCGTTTCTGTTTTAAGACAACATTCATCATTTTAGTTTAGTTTCTTATGAAAATAGTCTAAAGATACCGATAAATATAATAATTTAAATAAAAAAAAGATGACTTTTTCTTATCATCTGGACTTGAAATGTCCAGAAAATTAAGATCTGAAGTGTTGATGTAATTTTGAAACACATATTCTCTTTAGATTCTGCATTTTCACAATCCTGTTTAAAACATTACTTTCTTGACATTTTAGCCGAGGTAGAATACATACCAATTTTTTTTTTATATTTTAGATTATATGCCCAACATTATATTGCACCACAAACCAGCAACTTTCAGTTGTTGTACAGCATAGAAATACTTTGGCCCTGTCTGTAATTCTTAGCCTTACATGCTTACATGTTAATAGTGCAATCATTAAAATAAGAAAGATTACATAAAATGTGCACAAACATGCATAAACACTCAACTTTGTTACACCCATACGTTTGCAAACAAAAAGCTAATTCTACAGGTTCATGCTTTTTCAAGTATTAGTTAAAAATACCACAAACCACTATATTATAACATTTTTTATTACATTATAGTTGAAGGGAGACAAATGTACAACGAAAGACAAATTAACAGAAAAATTATTGACAAAATGTTGTCTACTCTCCAGAGGAGGGCAGAACAATCGTGCTGGGATCGTAATAATTTTCAGTCATGAGGTGAAGACCCTCGGCTTCCCTCTGTTTGATCAACCTTTCAGCTTCCCGGCGAGACCACTGCCTCATACTGGAGGAGAAAAACATGATAGAGACGGAGATTATGGACATTAGATTAAAGAAAATGGCAAACCATTACTCCTTCAGATTAAATAAAACAACACTTGTAAAATGCACACTTGGAGACCAATGCATCTAAGCAAACCATTAATTAGCCAATTAATGTAGGTCAAGATACAAATAGCTTTAAATTACAATGATATATAAGCAGCAAATTCACCCTCTACATTGCACTATTTAATAGCTAAATGCTTTTTTTACAAGCTTCAAAATTTAGATTTATGTCTTAAAATCAAGATAAACCCTTACACATGTTTATTGGGGACCTCGTCTTATGCCTAGTTTTTTTTTAACCTTTTGAACAATTTCAGCACAAAGTCCTCAAGAATGTTATCATGCTCTTCTTCATACAGACTGGATAATCGATATAGATATTATCTGTCCTCAGAACTCTTCCCAAATATCTACAGTATAGAATAATACATTCCAAAACTTTTCAGTTGAAGTAATGTGCAAAATATAATTGCATAGTAGTGAAAAGTAGGAGTTTCACAATTGAGTTATAAATTTGATGGTTCACTCATGACATATAAAAACATATGTATTAAGGATATTAGATTGTAATTGGTCAATCACTGTATTCTGTGCAAAATTTAGAGCCCTTTCAATCATGCACTTACCCATGATCTGGTAAATAGTGGATGAAAGTCCCTCCAACAACAATGGCCACAGAAATGCCAAAGAAAAATGCCAACCTCATGTTCCATTCATCCACAAAAGAGTCATGATGATGGAAGCCATGGAAATCTGGATTCTGAAAAGATAAAGATGAACATTTGCCATTTATAAACTTAAACAAGTTAACACAAACATCACTGCAGCAACAGAACAGAACAGAAACATAGCAGGCACATCTTTGCAATATACAATACCATGCATATAATAAATAAAAAAATGGAGTTGGATCATACAGTGCACAATGTAAACATGTACCTGTCAAAGCACGTCAAACTTCATACAGTTTAGACTAAGATTTTATTGAGCAGCCCCCGCGTGTCAATTAACCCACTGCTAATTACTTTCCGTGCATCATACACATGAGTTTGTGGTCCTCTTACCTTCTCAAACGGGCTGACCTCTGCGTGTCCATGACTGTCCTGAGCAGCGGGAGACACGGGCTGCAGATCAGACGCCACCGCCGCTCCAGACGCGCTGGAATTCGGCGTCTGCGACACACAGCGGCTCCCGAGCGCCGAGCTCAACCGAACCCGGGACAGGGTGGGCCAGAACCGGCTCAGGCGTGAAGCCATTTTCCCCGATTCTCTGTACTCAGAAGCTGTTTCGAGACAGCTACTGTTCCAGGTTATTTTTTCCGGGTTAAAATGAGGTTCTATAAGTTTTCTGCGATCCTTACCGCCACCCGGTGTCGCGGATGTATTATAACCATACAGTCTATGCTTATAACGCAGAAACGGTCAGTTGTAGGAACCATTGCCAAACAGCAGGTGCCTCCGTTTCGATTTCTTGCGTTTACAAATCTGAACTGGATCTGTAGAATCATGTATGAAAAATAACAATGGCTTGGCAGTAAACTATTCTTGGAAACGCTTTATAAATATTTCCACATCGTGCATTACAGAATTTCTGTGCAGTATATATTTTTTTTTCATACCATTACAAACCCATGTGTGCAATTTTCAATTCACTCATTTTTCTCATTTGACATTTGTGTCATATTATCTGTACTCTCTGCACACACATATACACCTCTGCACAGTATATCAGTTCTCTGTACATATATACTTTTCATTCTGTAAAAGCTCTTCTTCTGTACTTCTGTTTTTCTTTGTGTAGATTGATATTCTGTGAGTACCAGACGTTTATGTTAAAAAAAGTCAAATTTCCTGTGTGCTTAAGCACTCTACCAGGTTCTAAATTTGCATAAAAATGCTTTTAAACGTGTACTTGGGGAATAGCTGATACACTATGATTTTAAGCATAAATTTATCTCTAAGGTACATGTGTGTGCCATCAGTTGTCTTCATGGGTTTGTTATCTGACTGCAGAAGCAGGAAGTTGTCAAAACCACAGAGCTTCAGCTCTTCAACATGTTCCTCCCTCGCAAGAAATCTAGTTTACACGCATGAACACATTCTGACCATCTGATCCTTTTTGAATTCACCACAATAAAACATCCTGAAAAAATGCTTGATATTTATTCAGTGTACATTTAGTCTATATAAGGTTTTGAGTAACTTAGGAGTCAATCAACTCAAGCAGTCAATTTAACAACTACAGTACAATACTTTTCAAACAGTGTGAGGTGTACAAAACATTACTATTTAATAACAAGCTATTAACAAACACTGACAATATGAAAAAGTATCCTTTTTTAATGTCATGAGGTCTTGGCATCTAGCAAAAATAACTTTCCTTCATTCAAATCAGTCTTAACATTGAGGAAGAGAGATTTTATTTTTCTTCTGAGGTTAAGGTATTTCCATATTTCCATTTGTAGACAAACGCCTGTCAGATTCACACCCTCCTCTGCTTTCCATGTTTTCTTTGCTTTCCTCATCCTGCTCATCTGATTTCTGCCTCAAACGTAGTCCTGGATCCTTCTGCGAAGGAATGCGAAAGCTGGAAAAAGATCCGCTTCCTGAGGGCCGTTTTTCTAGATGACGACACAAGCAAAAAAATATAGGGAAGTTAGAGGGAGTGTATTTATTGTGAAATCAGAAAAACAAGGGTGAATTATATTAAAGGAGCTGTCTTAAGGGAATGAGGTTATGTGCATTTTTTTCTCTGAAACCGTAGTGCAAACAGACCTAGATTGCATGCCACTCACAGTCTTTGCATTAACCTCCTACTCGACCTATGCTGAAATGCCAAGTTAATCCAAAGATCTTGATTACATATATAAAGTTTTAGATGAATCTTCTCAATATCAGCCAAATTCAAACCATGAAGCATAAGAGCTGATGAGGTTAGTCTTGTTAAAGGTAAACAGTGTGAATTAGATTGTGTATTGTGTCTTGAAACTAACCTAACCCTAAGGTAATGTGCATACCTCCTGGTCCAATAGGATGCATTAATCTGTTCATTTGAACATTCCAGTGTTTAACATTGGTGCTGGCCTGACGAAGCTTCCTTTGAGCAGCCTGTCAGAATAAAACAATACAGACTTATGTCATCATCAGCTAATGTCAGCATCAGTACATTAACTGAAAATATTATTAATGAAGGTATTGCAAAAATACACTAATGTTCAGAAGTTTTGGGTTTGGTAAAATTGTTTAAAGGGTTAGTTCACCCAAAAATGAAAATTCTGTCATTAATTACTCACCCTCATGTCGTTCCAAACCCATAAGACCTTTGTTCATCTTCGGAACACAAATTAAGATATTTTTGATGGAATCTGAGAGCTCTCTGACCCTCCATAGACAGCAAGGATATTACCACGATCAACGCACAGAAACATAGCAAGGACATCGGTAAAATAATCCATGTGACATCAGGGGTTCATCCGTAATTTTACGAAGGTCTTACAGGTTTGGAACGACACGAGGGTGAGTAATTAATGACAGAATTTTCATTTTTGGGTGAACTATCCCTTTAATGTTTTTGAAACAAATCTCTTATGCACACCAAGGCTGCATTTATTTGATAAAAATAAATAAATAAAAGTATATATAAAAAATTTTAATCAGTGACTCACTGTAACTTCAGTGTCACATGATCCTCCAGAAATCATTATAATATGCTGATTTGGTGCTCAATAAACATTTCTTATTAATATCACAAACAATTGTGCTGCTTAATTTTTTGTGGAAACCGTGATGCATTTTTTGATTTGAATTAAAAAAATGTTAATGTCTTTACTGTCACTTTTGATCAATTTAATGCATACATTTCTGTTGAATAAAAGTATTAATTTCTTTAATAAATACATAAACAAACAAACACTGTAAAATGACAGTGTAGGTCTTTATCAACAAAAGTATTAATTTCTTCAATAAATACAAAAACAAACAAACACTTTAAAATGGTGGTGTAGGTCTTTCATTAATGGTAATGTAGGGTCCTGCATTAAAAACAACAACAAAGCCAAAAACCATACAAACTATAATATATAAATCTGAGCTAATCTCTCTGCCCTTGTTTAGATCAAAACACCGTTGCAAAACTCACCACCACATCCTGGTCCACTCGGTGGCGATTGGCTCGGACCTCCTCCAGCTGCCTCTGTGCCTCCCCCAGAGCTCGAGACTTACTTTCCATTTCCTGTTTGAGCTCTTGTTTCTCCCGCTGGGCACGCTGGATATATTCCTCCTGCTCCTCACGGAGAGACATAAGGGCCTTCATCTTCTCCTCTTCCTCAGCCAGTAGCCTGTAACAATGAGGCAGTAAGAGATCAAGCACAATGCAGGTTAAAATAGCAATAGTGTGTTCAAATTAGGCATGTTTTATTAGCATAATAATTTGAGAAAAATGTTTATGTGAAAATGAAGTGCTTCACTGGATAGAAGAACTTCTGATGTGGCACAAATTTGCTTTTTCATTTCATTAGTGACCTAGAAATACTGCAGAATCTTAAATATTTTATCATTAATTTTACATTTGTCACGTAATTTCTTTGTCTAAAATCTTTTTAAAAAATCGTAACACTTTATATTCAGTGTGGTCTCAGATTAAATGTGCACTCAGCTGTATATTAATATTTAAAGTGTTTTTTGCTTACAATGGCATATTGCATGCATGTATTGTAGAATGAATAGATTTGTAACAGTAGTAGAGTCATATTGTATTTACTGACCTAGAAACAGGTTTTATTTGTATATATTATATATCATTATTATGCATACATTCATTTCTCTGAACAAATATATTTGTTAAAAGAGCCTCTTCTGTCCATTACTTCCTCTGGTAACTTCCTCTTCATTAATTCCTGCATAACCTCATGCAATTTTACATGGGAGAGCTTTTAAAACATTATATTTCCTCCCTGATTAGTACTAAAGTGTTTTAGCACCTTGTTTTGTGAGACACAACCCAGCACGTTTAATAGAAAATGCAAAGAGGGCACCAAACAGTCTGCAGATGTGCCACTGAAAAGCCCTGTTATAACATCAGTGTGTTTGTGTGCGAAACTGAGCATGGGTGCGTTGCTCAACAGTGTTTGTGTGCTGCTGCTCACCGAGCCTGTGCGTAGCGGAAGGCCTCTTCGTCCTGCCTGGCTTTGATTTCCTGTTGTAATGCCTCCTCTAGCCGCTGCTGCATGGCCTCCAGTTCTTTGATTCGTTTTCTCTGTCTCTCAGCCTCAGCCTCTTTCAGTACCATCTCAGCCTGCATGCTCGCCCGCGCCTGCACACAGGATAGATAGATAGATAGAAAGACAGATAGACAGATAGATAGATAGATAGACAGATAGATAGATAGATAGATAGATAGACAGATAGATAGATAGATAGATAGATAGATAGATAGATGGATAGAAAACCTCTTCAGCCTCTTTGAGCTGGATCTCCAGGGCCTGCTGGAGTTGTTCGTGTTGCTGTCGTCTGCGGAGTTCGTCCTGCTCCAGCAGTGCCTGCGCCTGCCTCTGCGCCTCCTTCAGCAGCTCCAGCTCTGCCATCTTCCGCTCGCGCTCCTCCTGCAGAGCCCGTAAGCGCTGCAGCTCCTGCTCCTTCGCCTCCCGCCTCTTCTCTCTCTGTTCCCGCTGCTCACGCCGTTTCAGCTTTAGGTCCTTATGAAGAGAAGTTTTACCCTCCACATGCAGCCGGATGGCTGTTTGGATAGCTGGCGGAAAAAAAGCAATACTATAAATGCAAAATTTTTGGAAAAAAAAAATTGATTGGTGTCAAGGTATTCTAAGATGGTTTTAGCCTTTTGCTATGCAGTTGCTCTGGTGTTGTGGGTGGTTTCTTGGTAATTGCTTTCAGGCCCAAGTCTATAAAAATGCCCATCTTCAAGTCTCTATGATAATTGAGGCTTAAGTTTATGGGATTTTTTTCACCTGTTTTATTATCCACCAGGTGAAAGTTACCTAGGTAAGTTCAAAAGTTTCCCTGTGCAGCTTCATTTTAGAAAGTCTCACAAAACACCCAGCGAGTAAAAAGTCAACCTTCGAAATGCCACAGGTTTCCACTAACAAAGGCGTTTCCAAACCACAGTGACAAGTGATGATTTCTTTTTTTTACACAACAACAATGGCCAATTGTAAATGTAAAGAAAAGTGTCCTGATGAACAAGGTGTCTCTTGAAGAAAGGCAAACTAGACAGGGAAATAAACATCTTCAAACTCCCTACAATTTACAGAACACCTGACAAAAATGATCAAAAAGCCAAATCATAATGCATGCAGACCTGTAGTCCACTCCTGCCTCTGTTTGGTGTCAGATGCACTGAGTTCATAGGTCTTGGTGAGCGTCTTCAGACAGAACATACACCTCTTCCCATCTCTGTCAGGAAGAACCTTATATACACAGAGCAGAGAAACATTTCACACATGGCTCTGTTGATCACAGAAGCAGATGTTCTCTTTGTATTGTGTGTTAATGGACAGCCAATAACCAGCTAAAAATGCTGACAAGTTCTTATGTCTCACACATTCATGAGGTGGTACTGATACTACGCCACTATAGAATTATACCAGCTTTACTTCTAATAACAACACATGCAAACCACAGACACTTGTACACTTGTACCCTACCTCTACACAGCAGTTTCCATCTAGCTGAATGCTGCCTTTGCGGTCTTTACGGTCCTCGCTAGTGAAGTAAATTAAAGTGCTGGGTCTCAGGGTGAACCAACGCTCAATCCAGTTTCTCCTCAACTGACCTTTCTTCCACAGATATCCCTGGTGTCAAGAAGAAAGGATTAAAAAAAAATACATAAATCCCCACAGACACATAACTGCACAGAGAGTATTTGCTGAAAGTTGTTGGTATTTTAATATGTACACGTTAACATGTTTAACAGGATCTTTCTCGTGCCATATGTGTGTTTAGGGTGTCTCAGTGACATACTACTGATATTTTAAATTAATTAATTTAATTTATTAAATTAATTAATAATTTATAAAGGATACTAAAACTTAATCACATTATTTAATAGATTTATCTTTGTTTAGTGTGTAACGCCAACCGTTATTTTTTATATATTATTTTTATATAAAATATTGTTTTTCATTGAAATGGACAAAAATTATAAAAATTCTAATTGTAATCATAACATTGTTACAAAACAATTTCAAATAAATGCTGTTATTTTTTAACTCTTCAACTATAATAATAAAAAGAAAAGTTTCTTGAGCAGAAAATCAGCATATTAGTATGATTGCTGAAGGATCATGTGACACTGAAGACACCGAACACACTAAAAATTCACCTGTGTCACTTCAGGAATAATTTTCACTTTAATATATATAAAAAACTATTTTAAATTGTAATAATATTTCACAATATTATTTTTAACTGTATTTTGGTGAGCAAAGAAAAATACTTATTTTAAAAACGTTAAAAAAAATCTTAAAGACTCCAAACTTTTGAACAGTAATATACTGTATATAGAACTTGAAATAATAGGATGGTAATGATAAATATATATATTTTTTTGTATTTTGCAAAGCTGTCACTACACATATAGGCTTAGGCTTGGGGTCAGGGTTGCCAGGTCTGCGAAACAAACCAGCCCAATTGGTACTCAAAACTAGGCCAATCACAGCCAAAACTAACCCAATCAATTTCTGGGGAGTCAAAACCTCCTTCCAGGAGGTTCCTAATCTAAAAGAACTAAAAGAACAACCCCCGGCAACAGTATAAAAGTAGCCAAAGTATGCGGGAAAACCGTGGACTTGGCAACACTGCGTGGGGTAATGGTTTAAGAATCAACCATACACAAAATCATATGATTTAAAGGACAAATGGCCCAGTTTCCTGAGAATGACATTACAACACAACAGACATTATTATTACATAAATACTAATATAAATAGATAAAGCGAATATACCTCTTTCAACACATCACCCACTATTTCCCGGTACACCTCCTCTATCGCCATACTGATGGTTTCTTTGGCAATGCCCCTCGTTAGTTTCCCAGAATTAATCATCTCCAGAAAGGCCCATACAATGAAGCCGTTCTGCTGAACAGAATCTTGGGAAATGAAGTCTTCCAGTTCAACACAGTTCAGCTCAACGCTCATAGCCATGCATAACTTCTTCAGTAAATATTCAACCTGTGAAAAAAAGCAACAATATTTGTTGCACTTGTTTATATTAATACTGCAACTACTATAATTGTTTTATGAAACACCAAAATTTATGTTTGTACTCCATTCTTTCTTTCCCCTCTTCTGTGAAACTGTCTCAAGTTACATTTTACCAACAGTTGCAAAACAAGGCACAGGAAATCAACCAAGCTGCAAGACGAGAAACACCACAACGGCGTTGGGAAAACAGACACATTCAGCAAAGACACATAAAAGAGAAAGAGTAAAAAATGACATTATTTTAACCATGTAAATGCAGTTGCCAAAAATTATATCTAAAAGTTTAGAATATTGTAAACACTTTGTAAAAGCTTGACTGTAGTAGCTTATCAGCCAAATCAGTGACAGTGACATCTTCCCAGTGACAGCTACATCGCCCTTATTTCCTGACAAAAGCTATTTAAAGAAAGCAAACAACTGCTAGGTTTGAAGCACATATGCAAGCGTTGTGCCGTTCACAATGAAAAGCAGACAGGGTACTGATGAACATGACATAGGCTACTAGCGGATTTAGCCCTATGTTTATATCTGAAACTGAAAAACCTGCAGTTTCAGTTGAAGAGGAAAAATAGAAATAAGCAAAAAGCATATAGCCAATGGTGGTCCTGTGGTTATAGCAGCAGGTTTACGGTGTATGATATGATTTACACTCAAGTTCTCAGCATTCAAAGAGTCAGGAGAGCGATATTCTAGTACAAAACATATTCTAGTTTTAATAAGAGTAATATAAAGACTCTAAAAGTATTTGTAGACATATTTGAGAGTCACACTTAAAATGTGTGAATATCGTTTCATTTCAACAGAATTTAAACTTTTAACTATCTGGTCACATTTTAGTAGATGTGTGACGTCAGTTCTCTCAGGATAACCACACGTGAAGTTCATCATAACGAGATACAATAACGTCTGCCAAGATGACAACCAGAAACTGTCTAAATAGTTTTGTCTTCACTTTGAACAATGTATCTGTTGTTTATCATTTGAAACATAGCTAACCTCTTTATCTTTAAGACAGATGGCACTTGGTTTGAAATTTTATCAAATAAAATGTATACATTTTTAAGTGTTGCCTAAGTGTGAAATAATATTTGTAGCCACTATTTAACACTTTCAGAATAATGAAACATCTAGTACTCATAGCAAAACCGTGTACTGATGGGCTTAAGGTTTCTAAAAATGACACACAATGCATGAATCTCACCTCATCAGGGATTATGACCAGAGGATATCTGTCCTCCGAGAGAAATATGAACAGACACCAGAGCCGGAAGGTGTCTTTTCCAGGTAAAACGCACTTTCCCTCTGGTCGATAGTTCTTCTTGGCAGTAAGAGTCCAGCAGAGCTCGTCCACATTTTCTTTGACGAACGTGCCTTCCACCACCTAACAGAGAGGAGACAGAAACTGACTAAAGAAGAGATGCAAGAATGTTCATGATAAATGTTAGAACAAAATGATAATGTTGATAAAAACAATATTTTTTCCCCCAGTTGAGTTATGCTGGCCAGCAGATATACATGCACAAAAACACATTGTCTTACACAGGATGATCTATAAAGCCTGTGTCTCCAAACAGAATACATACTGTAAGAGAATAAGAGAGGCTGTGTACCTTGTCCAGGATGTATTTGTTGAGGTAGGGCATGTATCCCTGGCTGGACACCGGACCGTCGTCATCGTCTCTGAAGTGTTCCTCGAGAGCCGCTGGGTCGTGTGGGATACACAGAACCGTGTAAAGATTATGAGACAAGACCTGCAGAGCAGTAGCGCAGATCTTAAACAAACTCACATATACACAAAGTATTACATGAGAATTTATTGATACTTTTATCAAAGGAATTGATTGATTCCGTTACTATTCCATTAAGGAATAGTTCTCCCAAAAATGGATCTTTGGCCATCAAAGATGTAGATGAGCTTCTTTCTTCATAGGAACTGATTTGGAGAAATTTAGCATTACATAAGTTGCTCACCAGTGGATCCTCTGTAGTGAATGGGTGCCGTCAGAACGAGTCAAACAGCTGATAAAAACATCACAACAATCCACAAGTAACCCACATGAGTCCAGTCCATCAATTAATGTCTTGTGACAAGCTGCGTATTTGTAAGAAACAAAATCATCATTAAGATGTTTTAACTTTAAACCTGCCAAAATACAAGTCCATAATTCATGATAACGCTTCCTTCAGGGATAAAGTCCATCCCTTTTGTCCTGATATCAAAATCCACTAAAATATTTGTTTAAAACTGTTTTGGTCTGTCTTTGCTTGTAAACAGTGCTTGATATGCACATATTTATCTCTTGATTAAAACAAGACAACTTTTTTTTACTAGAGAAAACAAATAAAGGACTAATTTTAGCTGGGAGCAATGGTTTACTAATGAATTTGTTTCTTACAAACACAGTTTTTCAATTCAAAAGATGCTAATTGATGGACTGGAGTCATGTGGATTTTTTTTTAATCAGCTGTTTGAACTCTCATTCTGACGGCACCCATTCACTGCAGAGAATCCATTGGTGAGCTACTGATGTAATGCTACATGTCTCCAAATCTGTTCAGATGAAGAAACAAACTCATCTACATTTTAGAGGGTGAGTACATTTTCCACAAATTTTCATTTTTGGCTGAACTATGTCGAAGTTTTCCACCATTTTGCAGTTCAGAATAGGCCTGAAATGAGATTTTCAGAAGCATAAATATTTCATGCATCATCATTACAACCTCGAAAGGAAGCAGGCCACAGGTAGAGGTCTGCTCTATTTATACACACTCATTTGAGCATTCTCTGCTCACACAGAGGTTTGATTTAACCCACAATCATGTGATCAAAAGTCATATTTAATTACTTAAAAATATTTAAAATAACACCAGGCAAGATTTTGAAAGAAATAATTTGCTGATAGACTCACAACAGCAACAGCAGGGTTACATTGCATTACTTCTCTAACCTTGCTCAGGAACTTCTCTAAATTATTATTTGAAAACGACAGAACTGACGTTGTGGACTAGTAATGAGTAGATCAAACCATAATGTTACAAAGTACAAAGAGTGTGATCTCACTACACACATCCGGTGACCACCGTTCTCAAAGCTTAAGATTCAAAGTTGAACAGTTTGAGCCCATTTACAGCTTCAGACCCAAAATGCCCAAGAGTCAGAGATGCTCTGTTACAGCTGGTCAGCTTGAGATATGGACTGGACAAAACCTAATCATGGGACTGCAGTCTCGTGTATATGGTATAAGATCAGACATAACCTTTATAAATGCAGAAAAAAGATGAAAAAATGAAAGAGAGGGAAAAAAGAAAATAAAATAAGAATTCCCATTAAAATAATGTGACTATGAATGAAGAGGTCTCTTCAGTCTTATAAATGGACAATTGTAAAAGAAAACCTGTGACCCAGATATTCAGTAAGTTTACTATAGACCATGTGGCATAACACACAGGAAACACATCACAAGCAGTTAAAGCAAGTGCATGGCATCTTTTAAGCATAACATAGGAAGGAAAAAAAAAACGTATGCACGAGTTGATTACTGATCCTTCTTTCTGTCCAAGGAATATGTTAGAGCATTTTAAGACCTTGAGATCTGAGAGCCGTACGGGACCCCAATCTTCAGCCTCCAACATCCGAAAGTTTTATCATAGTGCATTAATGGATTTGCAGCTCACCTTGAGTTGAGACTTGGACACCTTTCCACTCTTCTCCACATCTAGAGCAGTGAAAGCGTACCAAATGGACTTGAGCAGTTCTGAGCGTAAGTCCATGACTGCAGCAGTTTTACTCTCCGCTTTTCCTTTTTTCACTGCCTTCTCTTTCTCTCGCTCTGTAGTTCAAGGCCACCCACACCCACAGCAAAAGTGGGCATCATCCAACAGGCAAATCACACC
Organism: Sinocyclocheilus rhinocerous; assembly: GCF_001515625.1. NCBI lineage: Eukaryota > Metazoa > Chordata > Actinopteri > Cypriniformes > Cyprinidae > Sinocyclocheilus > Sinocyclocheilus rhinocerous. The sequence goes on along the minus strand of NW_015641805.1, from coordinate 351,460 downwards.
CCCTGCTGGGCCAAAACTCAATCAAAAAGCAATAAAGTTCATCGCGTTTTGATTTGAACTCAAAATACAAGGCATCAAAGCAAAAATGGTTATATAAGAGCACTTTCTGAGATCAATGAAGTGTTATCTCACACAGAAATTATTACTCTTGCTGGGGCCAAGTCATGTTAAACTTTACATTTTGGAACAAACCAAAGTGGTCTGTAAGAGCCAAATCCCCCTTTTAAGTCCATATACAGCCTGGGTCTATTTATACGCTATGAAAGAGGAAGCACCTATTTGGCTTTGTGAAGTAACTAACTCTTTTAAAAAAACAAATATATTTAAATTTACATTTACATTTAGTCATTTAGCAGACGCTTTTATCCAAAGCGACTTACAAATGAGGACAATAAAAGCAGTCAAAACTAACAAAAGAGCAATATATATATATATATATATAGTATGTATATTATGTGTTATGGGGGCAAAAACAAAAGTGTTGCGTTTATAATTTTGTTCAGTGTATATATATATATAAACACAATCCTCAAATGAAAGCCATTTGCAAGACTCCTCTTAAATAAATAAACAAACAAACATATTAAACATATAATAATAAAAAAAAAACTTTCTGGGTGAATATCATGAAACCAGTCAAGATATTTCTGCCAAAAAAACCAAAAACAATTACACACTGTAAACCATTACTCAAATGAAGCTAATTGAAAACCATTAAAATGTCTTGCATTTTGACATTTTCATGACAGTTTAACATTACCACACATTTACAAAAAAAAAATAAAAAAAAATAAGTGCTGTCAAATGTTTAATCGCATTCAAAATAAAAGTTTTTGTTTACAGAATATATGCGTGTACTGTGTATATTTATTATGTATATATAAATACACACACAATATT
>NW_015641805.1:350039-350479 GCF_001515625.1 Sinocyclocheilus rhinocerous | reverse complement strand
ATGGGGGCAAAAACAAAAGTGTTGCGTTTATAATTTTGTTCAGTGTATATATATATATAAACACAATCCTCAAATGAAAGCCATTTGCAAGACTCCTCTTAAATAAATAAACAAACAAACATATTAAACATATAATAATAAAAAAAAAACTTTCTGGGTGAATATCATGAAACCAGTCAAGATATTTCTGCCAAAAAAAAAAAAAACAATTACACACTGTAAACCATTACTCAAATGAAGCTAATTGAAAACCATTAAAATGTCTTGCATTTTGACATTTTCATGACAGTTTAACATTACCACACATTTACAAAAAAAAAATAAAAAAAAATAAGTGCTGTCAAATGTTTAATCGCATTCAAAATAAAAGTTTTTGTTTACAGAATATATGCGTGTACTGTGTATATTTATTATGTATATATAAATACACACACAATATT
>NW_015641805.1:346652-349987 GCF_001515625.1 Sinocyclocheilus rhinocerous | reverse complement strand
CAAAATAAAAGTTTTTGTTTACAGAATATATGCGTGTACTGTGTATATTTATTATGTATATATAAATACACATGCATGTATATATTTAATAAAAAATTTATGTTTATATATTAAATATATTTATAAATAATATAAATTATATGAATATACAAATATGCATGTAAATACATCTAAATGTTTTCAAAATATATACATGTGTATTTATATATACATAATAAATATACACCGTATGCACACATATATTGTTAACAAAAGCTTTTTTTGGATGCGATTAATCGCGATTAATCATTTGACAGCACTAAAATAAATATACACCTTTCTAGTATTTATTGTACTGGATTTCATTTATGGAGGTTTTAATTTAAAGAAGTGTGTTAAATGTAAATGTAATAAGGATCTTCAGGAAATGTGCTTAAATGTCATAAAAAAAAAACTTTCTTCGGATATTTCACAGAAAATTTTCTGCCTGTCCAAACATGTATTAAAAAAAGCTGGATTTCCACCATGGTATCTGCAAATAGATAAATATTAAATTGTAACATCAAATAATTTAAACCATAAGACAGGATAATGTTGCTATTCCAAATGCACAATCTTCTGATGAAAAGGTGAGAATTCTGCAAGAATCATGACCCGTTCTTTAAGAACTGCACAACTAGGTTGTTTATTTTGTGATAACTGATACAGGATAAATGTTATACATTCTTTTTTCAAAACACTGATATTTTGTCATTTTTCTGTTTAATATGTAAAAATTACACCAAACAAAAGCAAGGATTTGGCGAGATCGATATGATACATGATCTGGATGTTTAACAAAATCAACTACAAATAATGAGCAGTGATTGACGGGTGACACTGGCGATCCTCTGTTCAGTTATAAGAGACGATGAAAACAAAGAACACAAAACAGAACGTTACGGATGTGCGCCAGAGAAACATAATTTTTCCAAGTCATCATTCATAGCCAAGAAAATGCACACAGAATAATCTTTCTGCTGTATATATGCAATTGCTCGAGCTCGAGTCGACTTTACTGTACAAAAAGACATACAGATGTTGTAGACATACTTTAATCCTAGTCTCTCAATACTTCAGTATAAACAAAACTCTGGTTTCAGGAGCTAAAAACTACAATGGACTTTCTTAAAAAAAAAAAAAATTTGACATTCACATTTCTGAAACGTCTGGTAATGGCATCGATCATGATGGACTAGTGTCGAGATGTGATGCTTTTTAATGAGGCATTCCCTCCTTTGAGCAGCTGTCTGTCCTCAAACCACTCCTGTCTGTTCGCTGTGTTTCAGCCAAGCATGTTTAAGCTCGGCCATTTGAAAGAGTGAGCGAGAAAGAGAAAGAGAGAAAAGAGAGAGAGAGAGAGATCACCAAAATCCATCCCAAGGCTTGAGGTTGTTACGGTGAGGCGGGGGCCTTGCTGTTGTAGTGCACCTGGTACCTGTTGACATGTAAGCCTTTGACCTGCATGGAAACACAGGTGGTCTTGCAGGGGATCATGTCCTCATCCTCTTCTCCCATGAGCCAGTCCAGCACGCTGCGCTCAGCGCCGGAGGACACATGCTCGCTCAACCAACCCCGGTGCCACTGATCGAAGCGCTCGTGCTGGGCCCATGCTACTCTGTGCTGGGACTAGAGGAAGAGATGGGACAAAAATTAAATACACTACTAGGGGCTTTTGCACCACGTGGTTCTAGGAACTAGTCAGCATGGTGGTTCTAGAGAACCAGTTTCGCCCACGAGCCGTTTTCCTGGTTGCATTCGCACCGGCAGCAGGAACTCTGAAGCGGCCGACAGCGGCGTCTTTATTTGTGCCATTTACAAACATCAACAATGGAGGACGCTGTCATCAGAGCTGTTTTTGTTGTGTGTCGTGGGTTTCGTGATAATGGAGATGTAAATGCACAATTTAGTTACACAACTGAAAAAGCATTAAAAAGGTGACAACTTGCAGAATTAAATATCATCGAGGCTGAGAAATGAACAACGCTGCAGACAACAGGTAGCTAAATGGTCTTATCCCTGTTTTCCATGTGGGTGGAGAAAAAATGGTGTGTTTTATGGTGCGTTCAAGTCATGTCGGATAGATCGTATTTACGAGTTGAACGCACATGAACGCCACCACAAAGTCGTTATTACGAGTGGGAAACGAAATTTTCTTTAAGCCCCGAGTTTAAAGAAACACACCTGATGCGAATTCTTTGCTCTTAATTTTCTATAAGTAGAGTTAACAGACCCTGTTGTATTTTCTTGTAATTTATTAAAAGAAGGTACACCGCCATCTTGTGCCGACTAAACTGACTTGAACGCACCTGACGTCGTAATTACGACTTGTCAATTCGTAAGTACGAACGTCCCAGGAGGACTTGAATGCAGCATTAGACCCTATTCTCAAGTAGGAGCTAATTGAGTTCCCAAAACGGACTAAATATGTTCCTTGTTCATGCGGTGCGAACACGCCAAAAAGCGGGAACTTCCACCAATATTTCTAGGAACTATGAAAAGGTTCCTCCGGTGCGAAAGCCCCTACTTTTTAAAAGTTTGTTGTTAATAAGATTTTTTTTTTTACTTATTCAGGAAGGATGCATTAAATTGATCAAAAGTGAGAGTAAAGACATTTAAGACGAAGACAAAAGACGTCTATTTCAAATAAATGCAGTTTTTTTCCTATTAATTAAAGAATACTGAAAAAATATGTCAGTTTCCACAAAATTATAAAGCAGTACAACCATTGTCAACATTTATAATAATAAGAAATGTTTATTGGACATCAAATCGCCATATTGGAATGATTTCTGAAGGATCATGCGACACTAAAGACTGGCGTAATGGCTGCTGAAAATTCAGCTGTCATCACATGAATAAATTATATTTTACAATATATTAAAATAGAAAACAGTTCTTTTAAATTGTAATCATATTTCAAATATTACAGTGTTTATTAAATAAATGAAGCCTTATTGAGCATAAGAGACTTCTTTCAAAAACATTATAAAAGTCTTACTGACCACAAACTTTTGAATGGAAGTGTATTTGGGAATATGGTAAGATATGGGAAGCATTTTCGCCTCTCTTTTAAAAGTTAATAAGCTTCTTTTGTCATACTAACCATGCATGAGTTATATGGTTAGCATCATTTATTATTTGAATTTAACAGTTCTACAAGTATTTTTGAAAATCATTTTATAGAGATTGCACTCACAAAGCGCAAATGTAACGGACGAAATACTAGAACGAAAAATGTATATTGACTGTAGAAATGTTCAGAATCTTTTTGTTGTATTTTACGAACATACCCTCCGAGCTTTCACCAGGGCCCC
>NW_015641805.1:338866-346359 GCF_001515625.1 Sinocyclocheilus rhinocerous | reverse complement strand
TAACGGACGAAATACTAGAACGAAAAATGTATATTGACTGTAGAAATGTTCAGAATCTTTTTGTTGTATTTTACGAACATACCCTCCGAGCTTTCACCAAGGCCCCTCGGCGGTACATGTAGTCTTCGGAGTTCATCACAAACACCATCTTGTGCGTGTTTAGTTTGAAACGGCAGTCCAGGTTCCCGGCTGTCTCCACACCCATCTTCCGATGCCACTCTCTCCGACAGCGCATGGCTTCCACCTGCTTGAGCTGCCAGCCACGGAAATGCCTCAGATTCCTAAAGGTGAGGTGCAGAAAAAAAGTCAATCTAGTTTCACCTTAATTCGACATGTATTACATTTGAACAAGCAATTTTTAGTTTATATCACAAAAGCAGTGTACTACTTTATACTGAGACAATCAGCTTCAATTATACATAATTTCTTCCAGAAACAAGGTCAGATAATATGAGGGGTCTAAAAATAATGAGTGTTGCTGAGAGAAAGCAAGTAATATTGGGCTTGTAAACAAAAAACAAAAATAAAAAAGTAAATTAAACTTTTAATAGATTAGAAGTAGAATTCATGCACCTCTAAACAAATTAACAATTAACCTTCTGGCTACAAAAGAGAAAGAACAGGCATAAATAACGCAGGTTAAACAAGTGCAAACATGGTTTTTACCTGGGTAGAAACACAGGCTTGAAGTAGTATCCTTCTGTCTGAGAGCATACAGATTCAGTTCCTATATACTGCTCCATATAATTAGACAGGCTCTGAAACAAGACATAACAAATATTAATGCACTAGAAAACAAGATTACACTCCTGCCTCACCAAACCAGATTACCCTATTAAATTTGACGCTTTGAAAATTTTCTCAGAAAACAAACAACCCATGTTTCAGAAGTATTTTCTGTTGTAAAAATACAGAACTTTGTGTGGAGGTACCTGGATATCCAGCGAGTCATCGCCTTGGGCCTCCTCCGTGTCCAGCAACTCGATCGTTAAGGTCACCTGACCTTTGTTTTGAATGAACATGACCTGATGAGAAACAGCCAAGAAATCACAAACTAAACTATGTAATTACAAAACAAGCATGACAATTCTGAGGAGGTGAATATAACATCTGAATTTAGATTTCCACATAAATTTTGGTCATATGTAGGGACAGCATTAGGTCAAGCACCTTGAAGCAGTTCTCCTCAGACATGACTCTCTCAGCCTTCCATTGGTAGCTGGTCTCCCAAGCGGCACGGACACACTGGGACGAGAGATTGCCACCAGCAGCACCCCTCTTCCTCTCGGCCAGGTATAGCTCAGTGACTTGCAGACACACCTCATCACTGACCAAGTGCTGAAGCTGTTGGAGTCAATCAGAGAGAAGAGCATGTTAACACCTAAACAAAAAACAAGATTTTACTTGCTTTTTTGAAATATAAAAGTACTATAACATTCACAGCCTAAGGGGCCGTTCACACGATGTATTTTTTCATTTTAATGAACTACTTTTCAGTTGTTTTTCTATGTAGACATGCGCTAGACGAACGTTGTATGTATGAGCATTGCGCTCACGTCTCTTGCACCGTCTTTTTTAAGATGCCACATCAAGCTAAAAGAATTTCAACTTTTACACGCAGCGCCACTCTTCAATGTCAGTTCCAAAACAGTGGTTCCATCAGAGAAGACCCCGGAGGCAGGGCAAGTGGTGCAAGCTTTTGTTTACAGAAGCAAGTTGGCATGGCAATTGTTTTTTTTGACAGAAACATGGCGGATGTGGCATTCTGCGCTGTGCTTTTTTTAAACCATTCCTGAGCACTGCGTGTCATGTTTTTAGACGCAAAGACGTGTTCTGTGTGAACGGCCCCTAAGGTTCCCTTCCCTGTCAGCTCACTCCGACCATTTAAGAATCACAAACGGCAAAAAATTAAAAGTTATTTGGGAACTTTTAAAATGAAAATAAAACCAAAATCGTATTACGATTTGATGAGCGCGATCATCAAATCGCAAAGAATGCAATTTAATTCAATAAATTTGCATGCCTGCTTACATATAAATTACTATTTAATATCTATTCAATTATGATAATGGATGAATCAGAACTGAGGTCATTTACATAAAGTCTTCCAAGACTTTGAAAAGATCTGCGAGTTGAAAAATGGTTGTAAAATTCATGGCACCTTTAAAAGTATACAAATGGCCCAAGAATCTTAGCTTGGTGTAATGCAACTCTTCAACCCACCTGTCTTACAATGTTCTGAATGAGCTTGTCGATGGTAAATCCGATGTAAGCGTGGATGGTGAACATCTCTCTCAGGGTGTCCTCGTATTGCGTGGCCTCCAGGTTTCCATCTAGAAGACTGCGTACCATGTCTAAGAACGCTGGGTAATATTCCTCTAACTCTACTTCACCTGATACAACAGACATTACTTGTAAAAATTTGTGCAAGCCTGTTAATTTAGTTCTAAAACCAGATTAGTAACTATCCCAAAGCAAATATTAGTGGTGCATCCAATGCAAAACTTGTGTAGGTGTAAGTGTACATGTGCATCGTTCAGGAAATCTACTCACTGGGCTGTTTCAGACGCAGCTCCATAGCCAGGTCGTTTGCCTTTTCTCTGCGCCCCTCTCCCATGAGCAGCCGTTCCCGATTCTGCTCCGCCCTGTGTTCCAGTAACTGTCTCTCGGCCTGCCTGTAAACCCTTAGCAGCCGTGAGCACAGAGTCTGGTGCAGCCGCAGGAAGAAGTACCAGTTATTATTGACGAAGAACAGGTTGTAGACTCCATCCAGCTCCTTCTGGTGCTCAGCCTCTGGGTCCCGCAGATCCATAGCCTCCGGGTCCCGCAGATCCACAGCCTCCCCTTCTGGATTCATACTGTGGGTGGCCGTAGAGGTGTCCATGCTCTGAGGGGAAGTGCATCGTCTTCGTCTGGAATCACCGTTCAGCTGTTGCTGGCCGCCTGTTGTTGAGACTTCACCTCCTGCGGTGGTGCCGTCCTCACCCTCGGCTTCCTCATCCGTGAACTCCTCTGTTTCGCTAAGCTCTCCACGACGGGCGAAAAAGAGGTCGGGAACAAAGTGCTGGATGATACGCTTGATGTGGTCCTTGTCGTCCTTGTGGATGGTGGGTTGTCGCTTAACATGGTAGATGATGAGAGAGGCAGCGTCCTCCAGGATCTGTTTGTCTTCGTAAGTGAAGATCATGTGGGGTTCACTGGTCGAATTTGTGCCTGAGCCGTCACAACTTTGCTGGCCCATGCCGCCCTCTTCTGTGCTCTGCTCCTGCCGCTGTAGAGGGGAAAAAACAAAAGCGCTAGTTATCTGCATGACATATGAGACTCTTGTAGCAAGCGACCTGAGATGAGATTTCACATGATGTACTCGGTTTTTATTGAGCGGGAACGCAGAATTACAATGGTGACGATGAAGAAAATGTGATGAGTTCTTATTGTTTATACATTAGTTTATTTAGACAATAAACAGATCTATGTGCTATTCCTAACTTAAACTGCTGATATGTAGTAAAGCGGAATAATTCATGAGATGTTGTTCAGTAAATTCAATTGGTTAACTGAAATACCTCCTGTCTTTTCTACATTGTGGGAGAAGAATAAAAAGAAAAAGGGTGCAAAATAGAGCTTGAGAAGACTATTTTACTGAATAATAACATGGCAACTTAAAAGCTGTTATAGATGCAATGATTTAAGCTTTTGATTTTTTCAAATCAAATGTCACTGTGACAGAATTAATGAGTAGAATGTTCTTTGAACTTATTTTTACAATTTTAGTCCTTTATTAACCTCCACTGCGACTACATTTAGTCAAGTCTATGTCATTATCATCATAAACTCAAAAATGACAGACTGAAATGAGTACTCCTACTGTTAAAATAAAGTCGTATATGAAATTACAATGCAAAATGGTTCAGAATGAAGACCAGATTATAATTACGGAAAAAAGCTATTTTCTAGATCCTGAGAACGAGTCGTTAGACCTTCAGAAACAGAAGATCAGCTAAACTCACCTCGTCATAGATGCTCTCTATTTCATTGAGAAGACTCTTGGATCGAAGAGCCTTCATGTCGTTCTGTTTGAAGTTGACACCCTGGTGGTCCAGTGATTTCAGAAACGCCTTCTCATATTGCTCTCTCCAGATTTTGTTGAAGCCCTGCTGAGCCTCCCTCCACTCCTCCTCTTTAGCTTTCAATCTATGGCAAGAAAATCATCCATTTATTCTTCAGTCAAAATGTCATTTCTGCTAGACTGAAGAACTCTTAAAACTTTAGAACCACAAATGACTGCAAAATTAGGAATAGTGTAAAAATGACATCCACTGTTTTCATTTTTGATTAACCATGCTGGATTTATTAACTCTGTATACTGGTCTTGTAGATCTCAATGATTTTTCCCCCTGTGAGCTAAGAGCAGCAATAAATAAGTTGTTGACCTTTGAGCTATTCTACTACTTTTGCTGTCAAATGTAACTGTAGAGATACCCTGATTGTCATTTAGGTGAGAGAAAAGAAAAATAATACTTTTTTGTTAACCTTTTGAGTACGACAGGAACTGCAGTGGCTGGACTCCTCTTTAACCCCTCTATGATTTCTGGAGCCTTGTCACCATAGATACGATAGATTGCACGACGCTGGATGACCTCAGAAGTTCCACCAAGACAGTCATCCAATCGGAAGCGCTCTTGATCCTCCGGCGAAAGGCGGGATAATTTCTTCTGCACGCTTTCCAAAACTCTTATCGTTGCTAAATTAGTCTCAAGCACAACATCCAGCTACAAAGCAAAAAAAAAAAAAAATCAATATCAACCGAGTTTCAGTTGAAACCTAAAACTCCTGATATTTTTCAAAGAGATCATCTTACCTCAAACCTCTCATCTTCACAGCGATGAAGTTGCTCTTCATATGGAGTTTTCTTGGAACTCACAAAAGTGGAGTCTTCTGACCAGGAAGGGAATGAGACCCAGGTATCATTCAGCACCTACAACAAAACAATGAGTTTAAACCATTTGTACTACCATCAGGTTTCTGACCCCATGACTGAAGCCTTAGCAATATCTGGTTGCACTTTTTAAAGATGTTTTATACACCAGCCACTTCAGATTTGGCATGAATATCTAGCTTATTTTCTACATACAAAATTAATGTTTACAAACAAGCATTTGGCGGCGACACCTCCGGGTTCTCCAGGCATCCTGGAAAAAGAGCTATTCATGATAAGTGCTTCAATTCACATTCAGCTGAAAAAAAGAGCAGTGTGGGGGCTGAAACATCCCATTTTCCAAATGATTCATGGAGATTTGGGCTTCTGCGGATTTGTACCATTATCTGTGGATCGGGACCAACCCAGGATTTGCGTCATCATTAACGCCTCTCCTTTAAAGACCTAACGGCCGCGTGGCTGACATTTTTGTAATGGTAGATTTGCATTTCATTTCATTTTATCTTATATTATTAGCATACTGCTGAGGTGAAATATGCATTAAAGCAGTAAAGAAAAAAAAAACACACACGCAAACACATATTTATTATATATTGTCAATAATAAGTACAAATACTGAAGTAATATGTATAATATCGAATATATAAACATAATAATTGTACTTATACGGCATTATTGATTATATAAATAACAGTACAAACATTACATTGCTTCCATAACATTTCACAATTTCAACCATTTCTGAAAATGCAGTACCTCTTTGCATATAGCAGTTCGGCCACTGCATTTGGGCTGCTGGTAGGTCTTGGGCAGGGCTCTGTAGCTGGATCCCAGGCGTTTACAGGAGGCGTAATCCACTTCTCTGCCTCCACCCTCCATGTAGCGGTCAGAGAGGCCCGTGATGGCATGAGACAGCTCTTTATCACCCAAAAATGACTTAAACTGGGTGTACAGTTCTGGAAACTTCCTACAGAATGAGGCACCAGTGGCATATGACTCATGACCGACATGAAAGGGCTGCGAAATGCACTATATGAAAACAAACAGGATTAAATAAACATGCCCTATTTAAATCTTTCTTACCCCAAGAATGGAGTCACAAGCTGCAGGAGTTCGGCCCCTGAAACCACTTCCTGATTGAACAGAGCTATACAGCGTAAGAAATTCTCGTACACCTCCTGACTCTTGAGCAGACGGCGAACCTAAAAAAATTAAATGAAATTGTTCAAAGGCTGTGACTGCGTAATAAATCCTGTGGCAATGGCCGACTTACTACCACGTACATTTCAGAGCAATTTTGTTTATGAAACGCACCTTGTCAAAGAACGTGAATTCCCGCAAAACTCCATGCTTTCCGACAGAGGCAAAAGATGGGTCCTTGGAGCAGGAATACTTCATTTTTTTCTGTGAATAAAAACAAATACATTGTTTAAGCACAAGTAACCCGCATATACTGCAGGTCTTTAGGACACAGGGGCATATGGTATCCCTGCTTTGGCAGAGTTTTGTGAACTCTGACCTTCAGAAGGGGGGTCATGTGGGGCAGTAACATGGGTCTAGGTCTCTTCTTGCTCAGTTTATTCATTTCCTCTTCCTCTGCTTTCTTCAGACTGTCTTTGCCAGACAAAGAACCTCCAGTAAACTGGAATCAAAGACACAGTCAGAAATAAATAAATAAATACTTACTCTACCTTTCAAAAGTCTGGTGTCAGTAAAATGTTTTAATGGTTTTGAAAGAATTGACTTAGGCACTCCAAGACTGTATTTGTTTGATCAATAAAAAAAATTAAAATAATAATTTTTATTACAAATTTTATTACAATTTAAAACAACAGTTTTCTATTTTAATATATTTAAAAATGTAATGTATTCCTGTGATGGCAAATCTGAATTTTCAGCAGCCATTGCCCCAGTCTTTATTGTCGCAAGATCCTTCAGAAACCATTCTAATATGCTGATTTGGTGCTCAATAAACACTATTTTCTTATTATCAATGTCGAAAACAGTTGTGCTGCCTAATATTTTTTGTAGAAAATTACACTTTTTTTTAAAAATCTTTTGATGAATAGAATGTTCAAAGGAACTCATAAGAAACAGAAATATTTCATAGCATTATACATGTTTTACTGTCACTGTTGATCAATACAGTATGATACATCCTTGCTGAATTAAAGGGGTCATATGATGCGATTTCAAATTTTCTTTTCTCTTTGGAGTGTTACAAGCTCTTGGTGCATAAAGAAGATCTGTAAAGTTGCAAAGACTAAAGTCTCAAATCCAAAGAGATATTCTTTATAAAAGTTAAGAGTCAACCACGCCTACCTAAAACGGCTCGTTCTAACACGCCCCCACATATCTACATCACTATGTGGGAAGATTTGCATAACGCCGCTCAAATGTTCACGCAAAGAAAGGCGGCGTAACTTTTATTCTGGCTGTAGCATTGTTGCTGCCGCCATGTTGTGAATGCACTGTGTGATTTGTTGTGAAAGCGAAACTACTTTGTTTGGCCTTCCAAAAGAGGATGATATCTGCTTCGTCATGCCTAGAGCTGATC
>NW_015641805.1:329791-338646 GCF_001515625.1 Sinocyclocheilus rhinocerous | reverse complement strand
GGCATCACAGTATGGTGAGGGGCGTAACATTTCCGTCACACGCTTGAGGAATTCGGCCAATCACAACGCACTGGATAGCTGGCCAATCACAGCACACCTCGGTTTTTCAGACCGATGAGCTTTGTAAAAATAGACGCGTTTCAGAAAGGCGGGACATAGAGGAGAAACAATAATGTACAGTATGTGGAAAATAATGTGTTTTTTGAACCTTAAACCGCATAAAACACATTTCATTACACCAAATACACAAAATAATGTTCTTTTTAGCAGCATCATATGACCCCCCTTTACAAAAAAAAAAAAAAAAACTTACTGACCCCAAACTTTTGCACGACAGTGTGAACAACTTAAAATGTTTAAGAGAAAACCCTTTTGTTGCAATTTGATACAAGCGCAAGAAATTTTTAAAAAGTAGACAAAGGTCATTTTCTAACCAGAGATCTCTTTGCATCAGGCAAAAACTGGCCAAACTCTGCAAGCAGATCCTCTTGACCTTTGAAAAGACTTGCCACTTTAGAGAAAACCTCATCTTCGGTCATTCCTCCAGTGCTACGCCCTCTGCTCTCCTTCACCTCCAGCTGCTCCTTCTACAGATGGACACAGGACGCACAAATCAATGAACATCGCTAGTTTCAGCCTCAGGCAGAACACCCACGGATGGCCCACAGCACGTTCATTGACAGTCTGGTGCATACTGCATGAAAAAGGAAGCCATCTGCTAAAAATCATAAGCTCCAATCTGATTGGCTTGCTGAAACGCAAGACATCCACAAGCAGAAATGTATATTTAATAGGGCTAGGACAATAAATCAATGCATCGCGATTCGTGGATCGATTCTGAGTTTTTCGGAATGCATCGTGATTCTCTCTCGAATCGATCCTGAGCTTAGTTTTTAACAGCAGATGGCGCTCTAGGCTAGTTTTTAACCGCACACTCAAATGCTCACGAAGAAGAGCGCTTGTGCGTTCGGCTGAGTAATGCAAGTGGTTAAATGTACTTGCACATCGGCTTTTATGCTTTTATGATGCGAGATTAATGTAAACACAGCCCACTATGAACATCCTTGTAATTCACTTCAACCTTTTCTACATTATGAATGATTATTTTAGGTTCAAATGGTGCGTGTGTAAGGAACTGGAAGCAAGCAGAATACGGCTATTTCTAAAGCACGCAGCACCATCTGCTGTTAAAAACTAAGCTCAGAATCGATTCAAGAGAGAATCGCGATGCCTTCGGAAAATCTCAGAATCATTTCTCGATTCGCGATGCATCGATTTATTGTCCCAGCCCTAATATTTAATGTCTGTGAAATTATGAGAACTTAATACTTTTACAGAGACAGAAATTCAGATCACAAAGGCTACAGACATTTTTGCTGATCTAAAGGGCAGATAACAAAAGGAAAGTTCTTGACCAGAATATGCTGCATAGTGGACCAGACTTTATGTCGATAGTCAAAAGTCTTGCTCTGTGATATTGGTGGTAGCCAACCGGTTATTATCTGGGCTGGTAATACAAAAGGTTACAGGTAGGGTCAAACCTCAAGAAAAAAATGGATAAAAATGTGATTTCACTATTGCTCTCACCTGGTATGTATGTAGAATTTCCAGAAAGGCCCGGTAGATTTCTGGGTTATCCAAAAATCGGTTTTTGATCTTATTGACGTAACTGATGGCACTATCAAACTCCACAGGACTGGGCTCTGATGTGGGAGGGGACACCGACGTGGTGGCCGGCTGTGATTGGCTCTCTCGGCTGGGCAGAGGAAGTGACAACCTGCTTGATTGTTCAGGAGGTCCAGATGATGAAGCGATGCTCTCCGGAGAGGTCACAGCTTCATTCGGAGCTGATCCTGCTTCAGCCACTGCTGATGAAGAGGCACTAACCACAGAGCTGCCCGTGCTCCTTCCTGGTCCCGGAGAGACCTGAGAGAAAAGAAACCAAAGAACAGCCTTACTTTAATACACCAAGAAAGCCAACATCCCCACATAGGTTTATTACAACAGGAGAACAAGAATACATAACTTTTATGCAAAATATACACTTCAATTCAAAAGTTTGGGGTCGGGAAGATTTCATGAATGTTTTTGAAACTAACACTCACCAAAGGTGCATTTATTTAATGGAGATACAACAATATTTTATAACAAAACTAATTTAATATAGTGTTTTTTTATGTCTCTTATGCTTAACAAGACTGCATTTATTCATTCAATATTCTGAAATATTATTACAATCAAAAATAACTGTTTACTATTTTAATATATTTTAAAATAAAACATATATAAAAAAAATAAATGAAATTGTTCAATGAGCTGAATTTTCAGCAGCCATTTCTCCAGTCTTCAGTGTCACATGTTTCTTCAGAAATCATTCTAATATGCTGATTTGGTGCTCAAGAACATTTCTTACTATTATAAATGTTGAAAATGATTGCGCTTTATTATTGTAAACTCTGATACATTTTTTCAGGATTCTTTGATGAATAGAAAGTTCAAAAGAACAGCATTTGTTTGAAATAGAAATCCATTGCAACATGTCTTCAGTGTATGTTTGATCAATTTTATTCCCCCTTGCTGAATAAAAGTATTAGTTTCGTTAAAAAATAACTTATAAGCTGTCTGTTGCATTTGAGAAAACATGGTATAAAACAGTCATAACTGGTATGCTTGAAGGTATGAACAATTCATCAGCAAACTGAATTCATTGTAAAACTCTGTGTAAAGTTGCTTTGAATGGAAATATCCAGAATTGTGGTACATAAATGTAATTAATTTATTATTATTATTATTTTCGAGTTATTACAACTATAAATGTTGACCATGACAATCAAAACGACATGGAAGCAATAATAAAGCTCTTATAGATTTTCATGAAATAACGGCCCATTTATTCTAAAACACAAAGCTAATGTCATTTGGACTACTCCCTGACAGTCTATGTGGCATGACGTCACTAAAGTGTGAACTCGAAGGAAGCTAGCAAGGGGCCCATTTGGGACAGGGCCAAAGTCAACATGAAATCAATATCAACCCCATTTTCTTTCTTAATACATATTCCTGTCTTATTGTGCACAGTTCATCAGTGCACATTATTCCAAATAAAAAAATATTTGTCTTTGCAGTCACTCATTAAAATGAAATTACTTGCTCTGGCTCTTCTTTTGTCTTCTGCCAGAATGTCCATGCGTGTTATTGAAAAGCCAAAAAAAAATTGCCAAACAGCTATTTAGGCATTCTTTTAGCAAACTTGCATTCTAGTATGCAACACTTGCTTCACGAACTATTCAAGTCCCGTTAGATCTACCCTAAAAAAGATCTACCCTAAATTGTTTTTCTCTAAATATCTTGCTTCATTCAGAAAGGTCACACAAGTAAAATTATTTGTGAATGTGGTTCAGTGATGACCTTTTCGTGGTTGACGAACTGAAACAGTGAAAATGAAGAACAAAACACAAGACACCAACGCAAACAAATAGTAAACTGAAGCACCTCAAGTCCTACCTGTGAGGACAACGGGGATTGAAGAAATGCCATTCCATTCTTGGGAATTTCGATCCGATAACCAGGCGGTAGAAAGGCATTAAACCCCAGGACAAGGTCAGGATGCCCATGGAAGAGCTGAGAAACTCTGTTGATAACTCCTGGTGTGTCAATGCTGTGGATGGAGATATCAGAAATACAATCACTGAGGGCTTTTTGAGCATTAAAGCACATTTAAAGTGCACAGACACCTACATACCTTTGAGATTTAAACTCTTTCATGATATCCAGAAACTTATTGTATATTCCCGGATCATTTCCGAACCGTATTTTGACTTGGTCCAAGTAAGATAAGGCATCCTCCACCTGCAACAGATGTAAATCTTGTTTACCCAAATTATGATTCCAAACAACATAATACAAAACATATATATATATACAGTTACAAAAGTACTGTGGTGGTATGGGATGGTAATTACATGTATTTATGTCAGTTACTTTTTTGACAAGTACAATGGAAGTACCTTGGAGCATGATGCAAAGATACATGAATTTCACTATCATGGTACATACTAAAGTACCATGGTATTACCATATGATACAAATAACTACACCATACTACTGCCACAGTACTTCTTCTAAGGTACGCTGAAGAACACCATGGTACATGGCCAAAATAGCATGGTGGCATTGTGCCAATTTTCTGACTCGGAAAGGACCGATGTGGGACATCAAGTCCATTTATATTGTGGAGCCACATCACATTGAATGACTTTGCATTTGCTTCTACTATTAAAGTAACACATTGTCTACATTCTTTGAATTATGCAAGAGAAACAAAAAAGCACTGTGAAATCTAAACCACTACACACATACAAAACGCAAGTTATTCGATTTTTCCTCACAAGAACAAAACCCAACGAGAAAAAAACACGCCTAAATAAACCTTCAAGATAAAAAGAACAGTTACAATGTCCTACCCAACCACTTCGAAGCAGAAAACTGACCCAAATCAAGCGGTCTGGGAGAGAAAAAAAAACAGCCGGTTTATATTCTCTTTGTGGTTTTATTAATATTCAGTGAGGAAAATAAAGGCTCACTGACTCTTTTAGCTCTGCTGCGTTAGCACTAGCGCTAGTCACAACACACAACAACCCCGCTACGATTTCACAACAAAAACAAACAAAACGCGATTCAAACTGCTTTTTAACAGAGACATACACTTTTCATTTCTTTCAAAGGTCGGGTTAAAACGAAAAGGGACACATTTGTGACAAAAGCAGCTGTTAGCAGAGTAAACCCCCCCTTCTTTCTCTTATCTACGTCAATATTATAAAATAAACCAGTTTAATCTAAAACAAACGGAGTGTGAAGTGTGATTTTTGGCGGAGCCACAATAAATATCCACCGGTTTTGGTTTTAACAAAGAGCAGCGGTGAAAACACGACCGCGTAAGGAGAAAACATTAGACTTTAATTCAGTAGATACACTTCCATCATGTTTGACTGGTAAACTAGCAATGCTAGGAATCTGTGCGTTAAGCGACAGCAAATCGACTTTTCCAGCTTGAAATGATGTAAATAAGTGCGCAAGATTTTCAAACCCATTTACACACACTCAGTGTGAATGCTTTGATATGCCCCATATGCATACGAACAGCACAGCACTTCCTAATACACAATGCGTTGTAAGAGAGAAGGAAACACATACACTTGCTGCAATGCTTCTTACCTTTAGTTTCTGAAAGTGCTGCTGCTGGACTTGCTTCTGAACCACATAGGCCTTGTCTTGGATCTGGTTGATTTGCTTCGCAGTGCTGCTGCGAGCCTGAATTTTCGCCATGGTGCGTTTCCTTCCCCACCAACAGCCACCGAAGCCACGATGATTTACCGTCCCTCCGTGTTTGCAGGTTGTTCTGGCGTACAAAAATCAGTTCGTATCGGGGGGCCACCCAGCTCTCTTCCCCCCACAAGTCCGGTCTACTTTACCGACGGCCACCCAGTTACTCCAGTATAGACTTCCAGCTCAAGCCCGCAAGTGTGTTCAGACCTCTCAATCCCTACTAAAACTACACCGTCAAGTGTTCAGAACAATGACGAGCCCCCATCGATACCGGCGAAGAGAACCAGAAACAATGCATGTAATGTTTTTCCCCAATGGTCATATTATTTAAACAAATGATGTATGTCTCTTTAAATTCGGCGGCAGCTGTGCGCTCGATCCTAGCGTCCGGAAACGGAGGGAGTTGTGGAGAATTGAAAAGCGCATGCGCACAAACCGAAAGAAGGCGGAGTGTACGGGATCTCAGCGGCCGCAGGCATGAATGGGATTCTGCACACGTTTTTCTTCACTGGGAGAATGTTGTAGAAAAGTTGTTTTGCATTTATTTAAAATGTTTTATGACTCATTAATTGCTTTGACCAGTAATTCTGATCAAATTTATTATATATTCTTGTATAAATAGTACATTTTCTACACTATTATTCATTTGTATGTATCAGAGGTTCGTTTTTGAATGTCAAAGTTCACCACACTCTAAATGAGAAATTGCATGACAAGTGTCATGTTTACTCTTGCTTTAGTCATATATTTAACAAAAATAAATCACATTTGAATATTCATTAAATTAGTTACTGGAGTCAGTCTCTTGTTTTTGAAATGTAAAATAAAAAGGCTGACACAAAATTAAGGTTTTAAAAATAAGCGTGGTTTATAAAACCCAGATAGACAGGATCACCAAAGTGTATACAGAAACACAAATGAGATCATCAGTGGAACCATCATAGGAATACACTCAACATTTACAAACTACTCTGTAAAAGGGTAAACTCAGACATTTTCTCTCTTTTTATATCTCTATTTAATCACAGAACCACAAGTTTTTTCTATTTTTCTGTAAGTCTTTACTTACTCAAAAGTACAACCATCTATCAACTACAAACAATGTCACAGTCAAGTATTTAAGAAGGGATACAACATCAAGATAGGAGTTAGAAAAGATGCAGAGATATCAAGCACGTAACATCATGGGTTTAGCAAGCAATCAAGTCGACATAGTTTTCCCCCCATGAAGAAATGATGTCAGGGCTTGTGTATTATTCCAGTTCTGTATTTGAAATAGTAAAAAAAAAAGAGTACAAAATCAAAACCCTACATTTTGAGGGTTCGTCTCATAACAGAACCCCTAGTTAGGGTGTTAATGAGAATGTTAACGTGTCCCAATCGTCTCCCAATCCTCCCCAGCCAGATCAGTTCACGATATCGACCTAAAACCACGTCACCCAATAAGTCCTGTCAAATGGGCACAAACCCTTGGGATGAAAGTGTTATGAGTAGAAATATACACCTACTGTAGATAAAACCGATCACATTCCATATTCACTAATGCTTCTTAAGTTACACTATTTAGACAGAATTCACATATGTAAGACTGTGGGATTGTGATTAATCAAAAATGCCCTTCATCTACCATAATACTGCTCATTTAAAGCAAGAGTCTCCACCTTGTACATAAATAATTAGTACTATAAATTAACCGACATTCTTTTACACATTTAAAATGTACAAAATTAAACAATTTACAGTGCAAAACAAAAGCAGCATGCAGGCAAGACAATTGGCAATGCATTACAAAAAGCACTGGATGGGGCAAATTTGTGCTCAGCATCCATATACGGTGATATTTGTTCAGAAAGTGTATCATTTCTACATTTTTTTTTGTGTGCCACTCGATAGTCTACTCAATAAAGGATTCAGTCAGTTCTGAGAGTCAAGAACTAAAGACAGCAAAGTAAGACACAGTGTGCCAAAGGATCATTTTGAGAACAAGAAGATTAATATTAAAGGACAAAAGGACCGCACGTTAACACAGTAACACCACATCTTCAATGAGGATAGCATTCTTTTGCAACCACAAATCACATGTAGTTTTTCCTTTCTTCTGTTAGATTTGTAATCCAAACTATGAACATTTAAATTTAGCCTTAAATGTGTCAACTAAAATGTTACTCACAAACACAGCGCCTGCTATCTGTACATTGTTTTTTCATTAGCACTAACACTTTTCTTTTAAAGAGCAAATGAGAAGGGAGATTGTGAAGACAAACCAATCTTTTCATTTGATTTTAGTTACAGCTGAAAGATTGTGCTTGCAAAAATACAAGGACGTATGCTGCTGAAAGAGTATCTAAATAAACTAAAAGCTGAAAAAAGTAAGCAATACATGCATATCAGCTAAAACAGCCCTGGTGTTTTTTTATCTTTCTTTTTTTTTTTTGATGACAACAATGG
Source organism: Sinocyclocheilus rhinocerous (assembly GCF_001515625.1). Lineage (NCBI taxonomy): Eukaryota > Metazoa > Chordata > Actinopteri > Cypriniformes > Cyprinidae > Sinocyclocheilus > Sinocyclocheilus rhinocerous. Next base: position 330,873 of record NW_015641805.1, on the reverse strand, counting down.
ATATTAATCATAATAAAAGTCATTGCAAGTTAAAATGACAGTCTTCACTCTCTGCTATCGAAGCATTATGATAAAAAGGCAAAAAACAGATGCTTTTCTCCTAAATATGTTGTTTGAAATTCAGAGACTATGTATGAAAATGTATGAAAGACAAGGTAGTTATACCTGTCTCGCAAAAATGTACATTGTAAATGTACATTATAGATCACATACAATCACATTTTTTCATCAAAATGTAAAACTGATTCTAAAGATATTGCCACATTCATCAAGCATACAAATAATCAAATTGTGACCATAGTTAAGATGTTGGTGAGTACACCTCACCACCCTGGAACTACTTTTTGATGCACAACATTTCATATGGTTTACCACAATACAAAACTGATATCACAACCATAAGAATTATAATCGACTGGCAGTGTTTGCATTTCCTCTTTGGCTTGCAGTGGTAATGGCAATGCTTAATAAGTGATACAAACACATTAGTTCAATAAAAATGTGTCCACTTCCATTCAGTTTGCAGTTGGGTGACAATTACTGTATTCCTGAATCTTTTCAGTTTAGTGCATCATTGCATTTGAAATAGTTCACAGAATCATCTGATCCTTTTTTTTTTTTTCCCCAAATAGTATTTCAAATATTAACCAGCAATGTCAGGTTTACTTATAGTTGTTTTACTGGTCAAAGTATCAATAAAAATAACAATTCTATACATCAGCAGGAGGACAGCAGAATATAAACTTTTTGTTTAACATCAGCTATCGCTCCCCAAAAGAACACACACACACACACACACACACACACGCACACACGCGCACACACACTCCATTCTCTCAAACACAAACCATACATGGCAAAAATATGACAGCTTTGATATCAAAGCAATGCATGTTAAAAATAAAACATTTGCATATTAAATATGATGAAACAATAACTCTCTAAACATTGTGTTTTTTATGGTTTAGAAATATGAAGCATTTCCAAAAAGTGCCACCAGGGCCGTACTCTGATGTCATGACAACTCAAAAAACAAATAAAATGAAAGAAAACCCCTCCAAAACAATTAAAAGAATATAACC
>NW_015641805.1:310031-329638 GCF_001515625.1 Sinocyclocheilus rhinocerous | reverse complement strand
CAAAAAACAAAAAAAAATGAAAAAAGAAAAAAAAAAAAAACTAAAAGAATATAACAAACATCAGCTACTGAGCTGTTGTTATTTCTAAATGCGCTGCAGTTATAGTGTACGACTTGAGTCTGTGCAATGTACGATATATTATTCTTTCATATGATAACTCTCCTCCCTGTAGTTCCTAGTTATTATTTTAAGTTTGTAAACAGTCATATGCAGTAATATAGATTCAAAAACCTAAACAAATGTACAAAAAAGTATCAATATAGAGGAACGAAAGGAAAAAGTCTAATAAAAAAAGTAACTTGAGGAAAATTCCACACTTGGCTTTTCCGTGCGTGTGTATATCTCGTTGTATGTGTGTTTTAGTGTTTGTACGATGTCACTGTTGTGTCCTGATATGTCTCACGGCTGTTTTTGTGCTTAACTCTGTCCACTACTCTGTGTTTGGATGGTTTGGTGAGTGTTGAAAAGAGAGAGTGTGTGAATATGTATGTATCTGTGTGTGTTTGGGGTCAGGTGTGCTGAGGCAGCTCTGTGAGGAACCAACAGAAAGCAGAGACAGGTGGTGTGACAGCGAGATCTTGGTTCAGCTGAAGGCCTCATCATCCGTATCCTCAATGAGGACCTTAGTATCTTTCTTAGACCTGTCAGAAAAACACACATGTATATTAATAATATGCCACTTACCGACTTCAGATGTTTGGAGTCAGTAAGATTTTGGTTTTGCAAAAATGTCATATCAAATAAATATTTTTCTTTTGAACTTTCAGGGAAAAAAGGGTTAATAGTCATGGTTTCCACGAAAATATTAAGCAGCACAACTGTTTTAAACATTGATAAAAATAAGAAATGTTTCTTCAGCACAAATCAGCATATTAGAATTATATTGTAGCTATTATATAGTAGATCCGTTATTTACACCATAAAAAAAAGTGTTTGCGTTTTAGTTTTTTTTTAAAAGTTTTTTGGTGTGTGTGTGTGTAACCTAATGAATTTAAATGGGTTTGGTGATGTTAAATATTATTTTTAACTTGAATAAAATCAGTTAGTTTTATATATATATTTTTTATGGCCTTTTTATGCCTTTATTGTGAGAGGACAGTAGAGAGCTGACAGGAAAGCACTGGGAGGAGAGAAGGGAGCAGGATCGGCAAAAGACCTCGAGGCGGGATTCGAACTCGGGTCGCCGTGAGCACAGTTGCGCTATATGTCGACACACTAACCACAAGGCTATGGGCGCCGACTAGTTTTATATTTTTAACATTTTTCTCAGTGAATTGGATTATTGGTGATGTTAAATAATATTTTTTAACTTGAATAAAATCTATTAGTTTTAAATTTGTAACTTTTTTCAGTTAATTGGATTATTGTTGTTAAATAATATTTTTTTAACTTGAATAAAATCAATTAGTTTTTTATTGGATTAATTGGATTACTTGTTTGTTAATGAGTTATGAAAGTTTTTAAAGTCTTATCAGTAATTTTATTGAATATGAATTGTATACAGGTGCACTAAACAAAGCTGCCTACTTATAACTCTATGAAATATGTATGATATATACAATATAAAAATTAAAATATAAAATAAAATCTAATATACAAATCTCTTACTGTGAGGATAGCAGGGGTCGTCGTAAGGACAGGCTGTAGCTCCGTTTCCAGCTCTTTTTACCCTGTCTGTTCCGGACTCCATCCTCCTGGTCCATCATCTGCTCCAGCAGCGTCTGGTCATCAGCGTTTAGAGGAGCCACTGAGATGTCCCGCACCGCTCGGAACTCACCGCAGTTATTCAGGTGCTCATTCTCAAGACGGAAGAAGTTCCACACGAAACGTCTACAGGGAGAGAAACAAAATTCAAAGGATTAAGAGAGAATGTTTTACAACAAGGTTTCCAAAAATGGGCTTTGTGAGGGAACTGGAGGGGGTTTGTGAATTCATGAAAAACTAGGGTGACCATACGTGCCATTTTCCCAGGACGCGTCCTGGCCAGGATTTCTATATTGCCTAAAATATCTAGGTTTTGGCTTTGTTTGCGTGTGCAGACCGATCGGTGTATGACATCAAAGTACCATACAGACGGTTATGCTTTCGAAACGCTCTCGAGGTACTTTGATGTCAAACACTGATCGGTCTGAGCCGCACTGCTTTTAAGTCGAACACACCTAATATGTATGCGTAATTGCATCGCTTTGACCGTAGATCCCACCTTCTCACACGCCATGATTGGTCCATTATGTACAATGCTTGCATGTTATTGGTCAAACTACTTTTCGATCATTACCTTCAGCAAGCATGAAAACAGGAAAACAAAGCCAAAACAAATCCTGGCTAGGACGCGTCCTGGGAAAATGGCACGTATGGTCACCCTATGAAAAACTAATAATTACTTAAATCAGAAAAATGTCAAAAAAATAAAAAATAAAAAATTAATTTTCTTTACCGGCATGTCATGTGACCATTAACCACTAATAGAGAACCAAGAATGTGAATGTGTAGTTAAATTATTGAAATAGTAACTTAAAATCTGAGGGGTTACTTTTTAGCTCAAAGGGATTCAGCTGATGAAAATTTTGGGAATCCCTGTTTTACACAATCATCTCACCTAAACACTTCCAGAGGAGCTAAAATGGTGACCACGATGTCCTCGATGGAAGGAATGGCAGTCATGGAAGTCAGAGAGGTCTGCAGTGTCCAGGCGAAGCGCAGGATCACATCTTCTATAATGGCACAGTAGTAGTAGGCCTAAAAGGAAGAGGAAGTGACATCATGACAACTGGTGGTAACAGATAAATATCCCTGCTTAAAATGAAAACATCTTAAACCAACCTAAACTGGTCTGCTGGGCTCCAACTGGTTTTGGGCACCAACTAAACCAGCTTAAGAGCAGCAAACCAACTGATTAGCAGGATTATTTTGCTTTGCTCCTTGGAAGGTTTGAACCTACAACATTGTGCTCACCAGAGCAGATTTTTGACCACTGCGCAACACATTTTACTATATGTTTTGACATTCCATATGGTGCATTAAGATGGTATATTATTTTCTGCCATATCTTACTTTATGTGGGTAAACAATCTCCTCTCTCAGGAAGGTATTCTCGCCTGCATTGCGGTCAAAAAGACCCCAGTCCATCTTTAGGTCCCAGATCAGTGTGTAGAGTGAACTGACGACTGAAGACAGGATCAGCATGTAGAAAAACACCTCAGCATCGGCGTGTTTCTGATCTGAAACAGAGGAAGTGAATTTGATATTACCACTATGTCCACTAGAGGGAGACGGTTTACCATCCATCCATCCATCCATCTACACTTCGAACAAACATCAGTCGGATTCTGGATACTACATATTTTGTTTTTGTTTGAGACCAGTGTTTGCAGTACTAATGCCATTGTGTCTGTGGTTATTCATCCAGGTCACTGAAAGGTCATTCAATGTCAAATAACCATGTAATATAATAAGGTGTTTATATTATTAAAACAATGATACAATGACTAAAATGCTTTGACACACCTTTAATTAAAGTTACAAGAACAATAAAAATATTTTTATATAAACTAAAATCTAGTGAACAATTAGCCTGTACTATTTTCACTCTCTGCTGCATATGCATATAAAAATGCAGTTTCTTGCAAACTGAAATCAGCATATTAGAATGATTTCTAAAGGATCACGTGACACTGAAGACTGTAGTTATGATGCTAAAAATCCAGCTTTGCCATTACATGAATAAATTACATTTAAATATATATTAAAATAGAAAACAGTTCTTTTAAACTGCTTTAAAATATTGTTACTGCATTTCAGATCAGATAGATGTATGACAATATACTGTATATTTGTGGTGACAGTATATTTTGGATCATATAAATGAAACCTTGGTGAGCATAGAAGACTATCTTTCAAAAACATCAAAAAAATCTTACGAACCTTCTGAACAACAGTGTATATCCAGCTATTTTTACATTACTCTTTCACAAAATTAATACATCACATCTAGTTCTTAATATTCTAACTCCTTATTCCTTATTCTCATTTATAACAAATATATAAAAAGAACTACATGTAATTTGATCAGCAGCTATTTTTGCTGCAACTATGACCAGTCTTACCAATAATACATCCCTTAAACATAAATAACCCAGAAGTAGCTGCGTATAATCTGTTGAAAGGCAGAGGATAAATGCTGTATGGGAAAAGGAATTAGCAGCTAGTATTGATGATGAGGCATGGGAGAACATATGGAACCATGCCAGAAGATATCCATTTTGCACAAGGGCAATACAATACAAAAACAGAGTAGGCAGAGCTGAAATATAAGAGTAAGAGGCATCCTGCAGTACAATATTAGAGCATCAGCTTAAGTTAATAGGGGGCGAGACATTTATCAGATAGTGGACAGTGCAGGTCTCAGGTCAGTGAATGGTTAAATCTCTTAGGCCTCAGACAGCAGACGGGGCTGCATCTGGAACAGGCCCATCAGTCTTAATAAAGCCTTTCACACGCTGCCATCCAGGCGCCAGGAAACACATTTTTCGCCAGAACACATAATAGCCCTGTCCATCCTATTTCAGCTCTGATCTACAAGTGCTCATGTTGAATATTGTGTCCTGAGATTACCCGAAAATCCGGATGTTCACCCCATAAAACCCTTTAAGAGTGCAATGCTAGTCTAATCTCTTCACACAGGCCACAGGCAATCTGGAGAAGCTTGGGCTGATTTTCAGTCTTTTGTTTCACACTTTACAATGCAAGATATTTCTATATTTAATACACATGACAGGGCATTTTTACTGCACTTTGACAAAACCTTTTGCTCAACCTTACCAAAACTAGATCACCTACAAAAACTAAGGCATTTACCTTTAGAAGTCTTAAAGGTACAGGAGCAAAAATAGCTTGAGTAATTCAGAGGTCAGAAAGAGGCTGGAAAATGGTCATGAAACACTAAAAAACATTTTTAGGGTGATTGAAACCTTGACTAATATTTTTTGACAAATAAAATACTATGAAAGTAAACTCTGTTGATTATCTATACCATTCTAATGCTTGGCGTCAGTAGTCAGTAATAAATATACATTCATTCATCAACGGCACATTCAGTTTATCAAAACTGGCAAAGACTTGTGACAAAAAAAAACTATTTTAAATAAATACTGTTTTGTTTCTGAAAAAAAAAAAGTATGGTGGCCCCTACAAAAATATTAAGCAGCACAACCGTTATTATGAATATTCAAATAGAAAGGTTAAAAGTTACAGCTTAAACTGCAGTGTTTCACGTGGTGTTTACTGTATTTATACTGTATTTGTTTCACATGATTTTTACTGTATTTTTGATCAAATAAATGCAGCCATTGTGAGCATAAAAGACTCTTACAGACCCCTACATTTTTTAACAGTAATGTTCATGAAAGTATTTGGCCCATTATATTTTTCTTTTCAATAAGACAATTGGATATATATCAGATGGATATGCAAATTATGGTCAAATTGAGCTCAACAGCATTCACCAATAACTGTGCAAGTTAGGCCAATAAACAGAAGTGTTAGTTCCTTATTGTATCAATTCCAAACTCCTTGTCAACTGATAATACAGATTTCTGTTTTCAATTATTCAGTGAATTTTAATCAAATATTCAATCTCATTTGTCATCATTATATGTAAATACAGGCCATCTGCCACCCTACACTTTAGATATCAGCATAGGCCATTAAAAAACCCATATCGGTCGACCGCTACTGGTCACACTGAACTTTGGGTTAATCTCATTAATACAATGGCAGATTTATGTAAACATGAACCACGATGACCCAAACCCATTTCCCAGAGGACCACAAATACCTCTCAACATCCCTCCGAGTGCTCGGACACACAAGAAATTGTTTTCATCCTTTCAATACTGACAGCTTTTAGGTGTCTTTGGTAATAGAGTACAGAATGGGGAATAGAATGTGTCAATCTCTGCAACTGACCACATGATGGCTACATGACAAAAGAAAAAAAAAACAAATTAATAGAATAAAAAGAGCATCATTGAATTTAAGCCCAGGTATGGAAAAAATTTTTTTCCAAACCAATACTGACCATGTATGTTAACTGATTAATCTGTACTAAACTGTAATATTTATGCACATGCTGGGGGTTAACATTACAGCAGTGAAGTTTAAAATCAAGCTGTGATATGTGACTACATAGTCAATCATTCCTGCATTCTCCATCTGGACCATATGTATTCCTGGGTACACGTGGTCCGTGTGAAACAGTTTAAACCTGACTAATGCAGCCATCAGAGCAGGTAAACACCTGTCCATGTACAAATCTCTATAGCTCTCCTCTAAAATGCTTGTTTTGATCAAAGATCCAGGTCTGATACAGAGTGAGAGAGAAAAAAAATCCAATCATATTTCAGTGCTTCAGAGCTTCATCATTATTCTAGCAATACACTCACACTGTTCTGTCTCGCCACAGGCAGGCAATTACAGCTCAACCTCCTCTGGATAGTCCATTTTGCTTCATTTCCTCTTTTCTTTTTCACTCTCTCGCTTCATATTTTCTCTCCCCTGTAATCGTTTCTTAGTGTTCACATAGCATCTTCTGTTTGCATTTTGCTCTGTCTTGTTGGATGTCATTGAGTTCTTCAGCTGAGCTTAAGCTCAGATCGACATTTCTCAATAAAGTTTAAATGAAATCTTTGAGGATATCGACTCTCTACCATTTCTACAATCACTTCTACAATGAAATAGAGCACTAAACATGAAAGCAGGTGTAATGGGGTTATTGACGGATAAGAACCACTTACCAATGCAAAACTTGCAGTCATAATGCCAGGGTGCAGGGTGAGTAACACATTAAACTTCAATAATTAAAGTTCACAAAGACTTACAAATCATTGGGACTGAACCTACAACCTTTAGGTTGCAAATCTAGATGTTAACCATTAAGCCACTTTACACTTGGGGAAACAGTAATGGCTTTTCATCTCTACCACTATTCTCAATCCCACACACCTGTTTGGCTCATGACTATGTTAATTTAAACATTACTTATGCTCAGACATGTTGCATTCTTTTGGGATTCGCTTACATGAAAACTAAAATAAATTGAATCCACAGACTCATTTATCTGGGCAGCTTACTAGAGCGAACATCAGTTTCAATCAGGGCACAAATGATGGAGGTGATTTCTGATGAATTCATATATTAAACAGGCTCTCTGCCAGGAACAGGCTCTCTGCCTCGAGCGGATCCTAATGAATGCATCAAATGCGTGGCAAGGTTGCCATGTTGGGTTAAATGCGGCCTCTTTTAGTCATATGAGGCAGATGCTCTGGGCTGCGGTCCAGACTTTATCTATATCACTGATACAGAGATGTTTCTAATACACACAGAAGTCTAGAGCAAAATGCACCCATGCTTGATATTTAAACACTGACATTTAAGGGAAAAAAACTGAAACGACCATGTGTGCATATAAATAATGAAATGGATGAAACGGTTTAGCCGAGTGCTTTGAGATCGATTTGGGCTGAAGTTGTCTTTCTGAAGAGATACGGGAAGGCATGGAGGCTGACTGTTTGATAAGAGAGTGAGACAGACAGAGAAAGACATGTTTGAGCAGCAGTCTTTGCACTTCAGATGGATTTCAGTGGCAGAATAATCAGATGGTAATTGTAGATAGACACGTGGGATATGTCTGGAATCTTAATGGCATGCTTTTAAACTCTTTAAGAGTTCATATGAACCGAACGTAGGATAATTACTGTGATCGAATCATGCATAATGTGGTGTTTGGTGACAAATGAGTTTTTATAAAGCAGGCAGCTCTTTTTTAAATGCATAAATGCAATTCCAACCTGTTTCCTACAGCTCTTATTAGGTTATAAAAATGTCCCAGTCTTTGTGCAATTCATCTCTAACATAAAACTTAGATGCTTGCTGTTTATGTTGCTATATAAACCAAGTCTCTAACAGACAAGGACAGGCTCAGGGTCATTTTTTTCTTTCTCTGCTTTTCTCAAAACATGCTTTTGTTGCCCATTCATCTGTATCTGTAGGCAAACAATGGCACCCAGGTGCTCTCTTTGTACTGAACATTTTACATCAGTCAGTGCTAGATTATAACAGCAATTTTCACAGAACAGTAAAACAACATATTTATCATATTAATGCAAACAAGCTTTAACCAGATTCCATCAAGACAAAACTTCTAGAGCTTCTTTAATCTTCTTTAAAGGGATAGTTCACACACAAATGAAAATTCTGTCATTAATTACTCACTCTCATGTCTTTCCAAACCCATATGACCTTTGTTCATCTTCGGAAGACAAATTAAGGTATTTTTGATGAAATCCGAGAGCTTTCTGACCCTGCATAGACAGCAATGGAACTGACACGTTCAAGGCCCAGAAAGGTAGTAAGGACATTGTTAAAATAGTCCATGTGACATCAGTGGTTCAACCACAATTTTATGAAGCTACGAGAATCCTTTTTGTATGCAAAGAAAACTAAAATAATGACTTTATTCAACAATTTCTTCTCTTCCGTGTCAGTCTTTGATGCACATTCACGAGAGTACCATAACGCATGCGTGTGGTGTTGCTGACGCAGGAGCCGGCGTTCTGACGTAGAACATCCATCCATCTTAGTTCATTGTCTGTATATTGTGGTTCAAATAAGTAAGGCTAGGCAAAAAATTGCAAGTCATCCTCTGTTGAAATCTTCAGACATGTGTTGTGGTACTGTTGAGAACGGCAGCGGAGACTGACATGGAAGAGTAGAAATTGTTGAATAAAGTCTTTATTAAAATTGCGGTTGAACCACTGATGTCACATGGACTATTTTAACAATGTCCTTACTACCATTCTGGGCCTTGAATGTGGTAGTTGCGTTGCCTTCTATGCAGGGCCAGAAAGCTCTCGGATTTCATCAAAATATCTTAATTTGTCTCCCAAAGATGAACGAATGTCTTGCAGGTTTGGAACTACATGAGGGTGAGTAATTAATGATAGAATTTTCATTATTTGGGTGAACTATACCTTTAAACTACATTCACCAAACTTGGCACAGACTGTTCGTACTGTTGTTTGTCAAGCTGATTATAACAATTGTAACATGCTTTAATAAGTGAATGTACTGGTTACATGATTACGTAATACTTGTAATTAATTTCAGTTTGTTTGTTCTTACCTTTATGAGTTCTGTAGAGGGCTGCAAATGTGACCACAAAGAAGGTGGTGGAGTATTTCCCAGCATTCACCAGGTGAGGGAAGGCCCTCCTGGTGTCACGGTAACGTCGCAGGCACTGAACAAACCGCAGCCAGGCAGGCAGACAGTGGATGATGGCCCGAACTCCATAAGAATAGCTGTTACACCTTTCATCACCTTATGTAGGAGGAGATAATTATGAATGCACATTGATATTTCCAAGACTGTACTCTCAATATTGTAGTAATGTTAAAGCATATACAAACATAAAACCATAATTTTTATATGTATTTCTACAAATTAAATTATGATTATAAAATAGCACAGGACTTAACAATTAGGATTTTGTCTTGAAATCTTATGCATTTAGTTTTGATAACCTGAAATATATTTTCATATATACAAAAACATGTAAATAGAGAAATTACAAATTTTGTCAAAATTGCAAGAAAGCCAGAAAATGTGCGTTTGTGAATTTATAACTGTCACAGAGATATATTATCTTTTTCAAAAATTACATTGAAATTATATAATACTACTACTAATAATACATTAATACAAAATATTTGTATAAAATATTTTACAAAAATATAAAAGTATAAATTTCATTAAGAAAAAAATTAAGAAATAATTTTCCAAATATTTTGGGTCTATTCATCATATTTGGAAGTAAAAATCGGAACTACTAATACTTGACCAGACCGTACTGTTGAGCTCTGTTGCCCACATTCTCTTACTCTCTCTTTGTCTTGCTCACGCACTTTCCCTCCTCTTCTTTCTCAGTATTTGCCTATATTCCTGAGCTGGTGTGACACATTTCTGCACCATTAGACAGCCGCTGATGTTCTGAATTTCCTGGTCCATTTCACATGATAAACTCCACTGAACCTGAAGAACTCCAGTCTATGTTGACACTGCCAGTACAATCTTAATTCATGTGCAAGAGCAACTAATCATAACCGGCCATTCATCTACCATTACATCTAATGCTGAAATTAGGATGGTTCAACATGAATGGCTCAGTCAGTCAAAACTTGAATCAGCACAATACAGGATGGCTTCGTTCTGAATCAATTACCATATGTGGAGGGCAGTAAGCCGCTGCGATCTCCCCACTGCAGCTCCATGCTGTAGTAACAGACCAGATACTCCAGATCCGACAGCACAATGACCAGAGAATTGAGTTGATCTGCCAGCCAGAAGTCTGCAAACTCCACACGGTGGAATGGGGCGGTGAACACACGGAACTACAAACACAGAAAATATGAAGTTTAAATATTTATACTGTATACAGTGCTTAAGGTAATCACTGAGGACAATAATAAACAGGAGAAATCATCACAAGTGTTTTTCTATCTTAAAATGAGGTTATGTATAACAGCTTATCCCTGAGGCAGAGTGAACTCTATGAGACAGCGAGCGAAAATCTTAATGAGAACTCAGCTGGCTGAAAGCAAATCAATGGGGTTTTTATTGGCTGATCATCTGCAATATCATCAGCTCCTTCACCAATAAACCAGCTTTAACTGTGTATAAGTAATGATGGGGTTGGATGTGTTGCACCATTAATCTAGTAAACTGTGCATCATGTTTGTCACATGACCATATATACAGTGGGTACGGAAAGTATTCAGACCCCCTTAAATTTTTCACTCTTTGTTATATTGCAGCCATTTGCTAAAATATATATATATATATATATGTATATATATATATATATATACTGTATACACAGCTGCCTGTGATTGAGTAATGCACACGAGAAAAGTAATACTAAGGCTACATGCTAACTTAGGCGAGTTACCTTTGTTGCCCTTGAGTCATATTGGTTTTTCTTTTTTCCACATATCTTTCCGTGGCTCAATCACACTACCCTATGAAATGAAATTTTACCTCTCTCAGCCTTCAGGCTACTGCTGACATTTCCCAGCGACACAGTTTTGCACTACACTGATCTATGCCATCATACTCTTGAGGTTCAAATGCCAGTGAAAATCGATTTCTCCCTACACAAACCCTGATCAGTTATTTTTACCTGATGAAACAGGTGAATGCGGTCCACAAAAAAGCTTTTAAACATACAGGTCTAAACGTGAGGTACATTTCAAGGTTACAGCTGCATGTGCGATGCACAGCTTGAGTGTGACAGCACGTTTGAGCTCTGGGAGGAAAGCCACCCACTGTTTGGCCATCAGTACGTGTCGGTTTTAATCTACAGGAAGTGTGTGTGTGTCTGCGTGTGCTCCAAGGAATAAGGCTCCAGTCTAGGTCAATTAGATGTGGGGAGGGCAGTGAGACAGAGGCAGGCGGCTGCTGATGGCTCCATCCCAATAATGATTGCACAGGCACAGTCTTCACATCCGCAGAGATAGAGCTGCAATCTATTTTCCCTCACCTCACACAGAGACACACACATAATCACACATATGTACGCGCAAAGACCTCACTGAAACACTCTGTACACACAGTTTGGGGTCAGTAATATATTTTTTGAAAGAAAGAAATTCTTTTATTCAGCTAGGATCATTAAACTGGAAAAAAGTGAGAGTAAAGACCTTTATGATGTCACAAAAGATCTATTTTCAAAGAAATGCTGTTATTTAGAACTTTCTATTCATCAAAGAATCTTGAAAATAATGTAATACGGTTTCTGCAAAGAAAATAAATAAATAAATGAAAAAAAAAAAAAAGCAGCACAGCTGTTTTCAAGACTAAAAAAATAAGAAATGTTTCTTGAGTGCCAAATCAGCATATTAGAATTATTTCTGAAGGACACTGAAGACTGGAGTAATGAGTAATAAGCTGAAAATTCAGCTTTGCCATCACAGAAATAAATTACATTTTCATTTATATTAAAAGAGAAAACAGTTATTTTAAATTGTAATAATATTTCACAATATTTTACAGCATTTTTTTTTTTATTTTTTTAATTACTTTATTTTTTTCCTCCTTTTTTTCAAACAAATACAGAACAAAATGATACATTCTAAAGAACAACCTATACACATAACAGACATATACATACAGACAGTGGTCACCCAATAAAACTTATACTACATTCATGAGTATTCAGATTTTGATCAGATTCGGTTGACTTCTTGTTTAAAATTGCTCAGCTCTTCTTTCACATCTCTCGCAAGAGAATCTCGGAAGGCAGTTAGTTCAGTTTTAATATCCACCCGGAAAGCTTTAATGTCCGCGTGTATCGCCGCAATGCTAGCTGACAGGTTATCAGCGGCGCCGTCCATCTCAGCCATTCCTTCTGTTATTTTTTCAGTCTTTTCAAGTTTCGATTGTTGTTTAATCCTAGCTTTTTTTGCTTTGTCCCCCTCCATATTATTTAAATCCAGTTTAAATTATAATATGTAATATAAAACGGAGGATTAACACCAGACCGTATGGGAGCACTCTCACTATGCTGCTACACGTGTCGACGCCATACCGGAAGCCATTTTACAGCATTTTTGATCAGATAAATGCAGCCTTGGTGAGCATACGAGAAAAAATTATTTAAAAAAAATCTTACAGACTCCAGACTTTTGAACAGTAGTGTACATGCACACAATATCTTTTTTCACACAGGCCAAGGGGAAAACAATTGTTCCTACTATAAAACTAATAGAAACAGACAGAGAAGATGAAATGTATGAAGCTGTTTGTGCATTGAAATTAGCCAATTAGCTCTTAGCTAATTTAACTGAATTTGTTAGAAATGTGTTTGAACAGGTGGTTTTGCTATTAGCAGAGTAATTCCAGTGAAAACATTAACATTTTATCGTCTTAAACAAGACAGGATATGATGATTGCAAATGCTGTTTATAACCCACTTTACATGTAATCTGACACATTTCTAAGTTAAACAGGATATTTAGTGAGAAGAAATTGGGACTTTTAAAATCCATCTGAAACTGATTGGATCATAAAATACGGGTGTTGCATATCTGCATGGAGCCAATTAACAGCATGCAATAGCCAATGCCGCCCACATTATGTTGGCGTAAAAGGTTTTTCACTATTTATCATACATTTTTTGTGGCTATAGAAGCTGTATGTTTATAAAATGTAATGGTTTTGTCTCTCACCAGAAGTTTGATGAGCCAGAAACGGGATTTGTAGTAGGCAGTTTTGAAGGGGTTGATGAGGAAGAGCGCCATGAAGCCGTAGAGGATTAGGGGGTTCGCCTGCATAGGGAGCCAAGTGTAGTCCGCAAACAGACAGGATAGGATGCTGAGACACCACAACACCCCCAAAAACCCAGCGATCTACAGCAAGAGAAAGGGAGAAAAGACCAAATTGAACATCCAGATGCATTATAATTCTTTCATATTTTCAAAACCTGGAAAGTTTTCCCTTCCCTTTTTCCCTTTCCTAATATTTTATCTGTCAGAATACAATGTCCTTATAGCTATACAATAGTTCAAAAGGTTTGGCCCAGAAAGATTTATTTATTTATTTTTAGAAATTGAAGTTTTATTTAGCAAGGATGCATTAAATAGATCAAAACTGGCAGTAAAACATTTATAATGCTACAAAAGATTTCTATTTCAAAAAATGTCTGTTCTTGTAAACTTTCTACTCATCAATGAATTCTGAAAAGAGATATATCAGTTTTAACATAACATATTGAGCAGCACAAATGATTTTTGAAGGATCATGTGACAATGACTGTTAAAAATTCAGTTTTGCATCACAGAAAGAAATTCCATTAAAATAGAATTTTGAATTATAATAATATTTCACAATACTACTGTTTTTACTGGATTTTTCATTAAATAAATGCAGCCGTTGTAAGCACTTCTTTAAAAAACAAACCAACAAAAAATCTAACAGACCCCAAACTTTTAAAAGGCAGCGTATATACAGGCTTCCTGAAAGGTTCCCTTCAACATTAAGTGTCTCACCTCAAACAGATGTTGATGTGAAAGATTGTTTCGAGGGTTCAGCTCAAAGATCAGCACATGATTGACACCCGCCTGCCTCCAGCCATAAGTGTTAATCCCCAAGAGGAAGAGAAACTGAATCAACAGGAAACCGCCACGGTAGATGCGTACCAGTGGCCAGATGTTCTGATTACGAATGAAAAAAGCACCTGAGAGGGAAGGATCAGTCAAACAATTGGATTATCAACAAGGCTGTATAAATTACTGAACTGTTCTATCATAAATGAGTGGTATATCAGCAGAAATGCTGGAATTTATGCATTATGAAATGTGTGCAGCAAGATGCACATGGACTAAGTGTGAAACAAGGTTAAAAAACTGTACCAGTAAGGACAAAGGCGACAGCCAGGACAATGAAGACCCCACAATACAGTCCCACACGAAAGGTGGTCCAGGCAGGTGCAGGCTGAGAAAAAGCACATTTAAATCACTGCAGTTGTTATTCTACAATATTCACCCTTCATTATTCAGGAAAACAAACAAAACACATTTCAGTGTAACTTTTTTATTACAATACACACCTATACTGAATAAAATGGATTTGCATTAGCATTTGCACATGGGTAATTGTTAAAAAAATGGCTATTTTAAGTCACTACAACTTAACATTTCAAGTTCAGTCATTAGATTTAATAAGAATAGTTAAGGAGATGCCTTCAACAAAAACAAGCCTGTTGATTTTTTTTTAAACAAAAACTTTTATTTTGGATGCGATTAATCGCGATTAATCATTTGACAGCACAATTTTTTTTATATTTGTGTTATCCAAAGGACAGAGAGACACACACATTCTCTCTATTAAAGGTAAAAGGTATTGTGCATGATGTTCCAAGCACAGGTGTATCTCTCCACCCACGCTGCCTTTTACATTATGTAGTTCCTGAGTACTTCATGAGTACTTCAAAAGTACTGCATAAAAAGACACTGCAGATATTTTTCACATGTTTTTCATTGGCTGTTTGCTATTATGTTATTCTTCTGCTAACATATTTGTTGCTTTCCACGTGGGTTTTGCTTTAGTATTTTGTATTTATCACTAAAATAATCATAAAAACAAACTACATGCACTTTATTGAAAGTCACTTTGGTATATAAAATAACTTTGATTCTACCAATTATAAATGTTAATTAACACAATTGCTGCATGCGTGTATGTGTGTGTGTGTGCATCTGCATGTACTATCAGAGTTTTTCTCACCTGTGCTGCTCCAAGAGGTGGAACTCTCAGTCTCTTCATGGCCTTCTGACGGTCACCTCCTTCCAGCTCTGTGGTCACCAGACCCTGGGCACACAAGGGTCAAAGGTCAGACACCATTCTCTAGTTTAGTCATTTCTGCCACTTCATTCTAATGTGCTCTAGGGTTTTAAGCATCATTTATCAGTTTCAGCAGCTACTAACACCAATTCAATTAGATCATGATACGAGCAGGAAGTCAGAAGTCCAAACGTGGAGCCAGGCAGTCTACCTCGGTCTCAGAGATGAGCTGTGTGATCTTCTTACAGGTGTAGAATGGAGCCACCTCCACGTGAGCCACACGCCAATCAGCTCCACGCTGTGTGTCCAGAATCTTGTCATGTTTCTTCAGAATCTTACGGAATCCAGTGAAGTTCAGATTCTGTATGTGATTAGGGTAAATTTAGTATATGAAATTAAGAATTCAGATCTAAAACAAGAAAGTGTAATTCTCTAGTTCTTCATGTTAAAACACATCTACCCAGTCCTTATTATTGCTATTTAGAATAATGATATAAAATAATTAGACATTTTAGAAAAAAACTCAAGCAATAAAATACATAACATGTATAGTGTTCACATGTATAGTGGATGCCTGTTGACTGCTTTTTCTTTACTATCCAGTCTAACTCATCCATTTAAAAGTAAAAATCTATATTTAGCTATGAAACATATTTCAAGAATTTGAACATCAATATTTAGATCAGGGTTCTTTAACGGAAACTGGTCTGTGAATTGATGAAAAGCTAATTATTAATTAAATAGTAAAATAAGCACAATAAAAAAAAGAAACAGCAGATAGGTCAAGAAACCCAAGAGGGAGTCAGGACAACATTCACAAGAGAAGACAAACAACAAAAACAAAAACCATGACAAATATCAGACCTGGTAGTTCTGCAGGAGGATGAGGCTGAGGTAGAACTCGCTGAAGGCCAGCTGCAGGTCTTTGATGTTGCGATGTTTGTTGCGCTCTTTGTTGGACAAAGGCAACACTGTTTTGCGGCGACTGCGCAGCCCTGGAGCATTGCTCTCCCGCTGGGCATCCAGAGACGTCTGCAGCTCATTCTGCAAAGTTGCAAATCGGCGCTGTGCCTCAGCCAGTTTCTCTGTGAAGATCCAAAAAGAGAAGACAATATTAATAATTCAGTTTTATGGACAATTAGCATTTTACTTGATTTACGGCCTTTGAGAGAACACGGAAAACAAAAAGCCTGGTTGTACACCAGGATGGAAAACTTTTATCTTAAATGTATTAAAAACTATCCGACTACATCTACTGAGAGACATAAAGCCTGCTTGGCTTACAACCCTGCAATGAAATGCACCAGAATCCATTTTGCATGAGAAATAAATCCCTCATTCTACCCATCAACTGGAAAGTAAAGCAGACAGATTTCCTGTTAGAGATGAGCCTCTTCCTGTAAGGGCGATATCTCAGACAGCATTATCCACGCTGGCCTGCATCCCAGTGCAGTTTGGTGAACAGGACCCTGCTCACCCATCTCACTTTCAGAGGAAGGAAACGGGATATTATGTTCATCAGACATGTAAATACTAGGAGTCCTGCTGGCGTATGTGTTATAACCCCCAGTAAGACACTGAGGAGTCCAAGATGAAAAAGGGAGTGAGGAAGAGAACTGCCACACTTTGTCCCCAAGGCATTGATTACACAATTGTCTCTACTAATGTGTTTTTCTCAGGGCAGTCTACTTCCAATATTTCACTACAGTAAACTAGAGTATGAATGTAGTTTTTTTAATGAATTTAAATTACAAAATATTTTTTAAAATGTATTTAGCTATATATTTAAATAAATGTTAATTTATTTTATATTTAAATTCATATTACATAGAATATGAAATTTTTATTTAATATTAATTCAATATATTGTTACCATACATTTATTTAATATTAGTTATTTTTAAAATAGTATTTATTATTATACATTTTCATATATATGAATGTAATATTTGGTCATTAAATGGTAAATGTTTTTACCATTTTTTATGTTTAGGAATAAATTCATAAACATAAAAAAATGCATACGTGGCAATTTTTTTTTTTTTTTTACAAATTCTTAAAGATGTTCGTCAGTTAGAAAAAGTATCTAGCTAACGAGTTTAAATAGCTTACAAGCAGAATTTGCAAACAAACAACAAAGAAAACCAAAAATTGAAGTTTGGACCGCATTAATAATGCAAATACATAAAAAGATAAGATGACAGAACATCAGTTTATTAAAGTCCAGAAAAATACTGGCTGTGAACAAAGATTTGATCTTATAAAAACAACATCGAATAGACTGCACATCCTTGTTTTCTTTCATGTCAATGTAAATATAGTGTCCAGTCAACAAAAATAGTCTGACTAAGGTCTGTGCTTCTGCAGGCTGAACATGGCTAAGATGGTGCTAAGAATTTATGTGCTTAGCAGATCTCGTCCACTGGGACAAAGACTGCATGTACTCAAGGTTTAGAAGCTATGTTGTTAATTCAGGACCACTCAGGGGGGTGGCAGGGGTCTCTGCCGTAACACAGTCTGGGTCAACTAGACAGAATTAGTTATAGTGCACTAACAGCGGCTGCCATCCTAATATAGATTTCAGTTTTAAAGGCCATCATATATGATAACGCCTTGCATTTCACTAAATAAACCTTCAAATCTGACCTGTGCATGGACAACATTATCTGCAGAGCTGAATAATTAAACTAATATTTATGTTTGAATATTGTTCCTTTTTTGTTTTATCTAACACTATTTTTGAGCAAATGAAACTTTATTTTGTCTTATTTTGTCACATCCATGTGTTTTTCACAAGGGAAAAATAAAAGTATGGGGTCAGAGATTTTTCCAGCTTAATGGACTTGCCAGCTTTCTTTGGCTGGGCAACTCGATTAGAGTTTATTTTGGTCTGTCTGTCAAACCTGCAGCACTGAGGGAGTGAATGATTTTCGGTGGCAACTGGAGTATAAAAAACTAAACCTATTGATGCTTTCCTTTTATGTTAAATTATTAATGTACATCTGCTTCTTTGTTTCAGAATAAATGCTGATCCATTTGTCTCAGCTCATTCTGAGATTTTATTTAGAGGTAGAATTAGCTACTGTTATATTCTCAATGCAATGCAACAATGCATCATTGTGCAAACAAAGCATTAATCGCATATATTATCAGTCCAAACATAGTCTATTCCCCTTGACGCATGTTCCTAAATAGTGCTGTACAGCCACACCTCATGCACAGGGAATCCCTTGACGGCATTTAGCTGGCCACTGCAGTTCAACCACACAGTAAAGACTGTTTCCACTTGTGCTATTTATGAGTTACAAAAAGAACGCAATACTGGTAGCCAAACACGATATATATAAACTGGCTGAAATGTTTTGAAATCACTTGTACTCTACCTGATCGAAAAAATCCAGTTTTTCAATCTGCCTGTGTCAATTTGAGTCTTGTTAAAGTTTTAAATACCTGCCGCCAAGATGCTCCTCTGTCGGTCACGGATTATAGAAAGTGAAACTTAAATCTATAGGGGTGGTTGGATTTATTCACGCACGTTAAAATATTTATTTGAAGCTTCTTTCTTTTCAGATTCTTATTTACGGCATTATTTTAATAGGATGTATATTAACTTATTGGGAGAAAACCGGTAGTTCTATGTGAAATCAGACTTTTGAGCACCCACATATAGCCAAAATGGCATGATCATAACACCTCAGCGAATATTCGACTGTGAGATTGGTAGTTGAATCAGGCTCCTCCTACCGAAGCATCGAATCTTCGACTATTCGGGGTCACCCCTACTATCTACATGGGTTGTTGATGTGACATGGCGTTTTCACTGTCCCACAAGATAAAAATGAATATAATAAATATTGTCATTATTTAAAATGCAGTAAATCGTTAAACATTTCTTTGTCTTGCATGGACCCTTTGTTATAAAAGCTGCAGTGTTATTTGATTTTTAAACATTTTGAGCCAAATCTCAAAATTGTCCTATGGTGTGACTGTCTCAAGCATTCAATAAATTACAACTTTTATAAATTAAAAAGAAAAGCATAAAAATGTTAATAAATACCTCCGGCATAATTGTACAAGTGTCTATTTTAGTAAATGGCAATCATTTTTTTCATCCATATATTTCTGAAAACACAGGAACTTGATACATTTTGTCTCTAAAAACCATGTCCTCTGGTGTGACACCATATCCTGATTTTAAATTGGCCAATTCCAGA
>NW_015641805.1:302858-309951 GCF_001515625.1 Sinocyclocheilus rhinocerous | reverse complement strand
GTAATGTCCTATCAGAGGTGGAAAGAGTATGAAAATATTCTACTCAAGTAAAAGTACCATTACATTAATGAAATTTTACTTAAGTACAAGTAAAAGTACCAGTCTAAAAATCTACTCAAGTAAAAGTAAAAAGTAGCTCATTTAAAATTTACTCAGAGGAAAAAATTACTTAGTTACATTTTAACAGTGGGAGGGAGGCAAAAATGGGATAGGCCAAGGGTGTCAAGCTCCGTTCCTGGAGGGCCACAGCCCTGCACACTTTAGATATAACCCTAATTAAACACATCTGATCCAGCTAATCTAATCATATAGACTTATTTGAAAACTACATGGTATGTGTGTTGGAGCAGGGTTGGAACTTGGAACTAAACTCTGCAGGGCTGCGACCCTCCAGAAACTGAGTTTGAGATTTATAGGCCTATCCCAGGCAGCAGGGCGGCTAGAAGAGTTTCAGTAACATACTGATTGCGTAAGAGACTGAATTTTGTTGATGAAAATTATTTTGTTTTGTTTAAAAAACATGTTGATGTTGTTTGTATCAAAATTAAACTTTCTTTCTCCTTTGATATGTTCAAAATTAAATAGAAATACTTTGATAACTACCATTTCTGTCGTTTCGTGTGATGTAATGTCCTATCAGAGGTGGAAAGAGTATGAAAATATTCCACTCAAGTAAAAGTACCATTACATTAATGAGATTTTACTTAAGTACACGTAAAAGTACCAGTCTAAAAATATACTCAAGTAAAAGTAAAAAGTAGCTCATTTAAAATTTACTCAGAGGAAAAAATTACTTAGTTACATTTTAACAGTGGAAATATATACATTTTCTGCCCCTATATCTTCAATTTTGTGATCATTCTAAATGCATTTTAGCAGACTGAATCACGCAGTGAAAGAACACACTCTAAATGCGCACGCGCACTAGTCTAATCTACTAGACTTCACAGCACTCTGTAGGAATGCTTTGTTTGCTTTTTGGCAAAATACTGATAATGTCAAATCGCACATCGTTAAAACAACAATTACGATATTCTCGCAGACGATTGCGATTGAACCGAATCATTTAAACGGTTGATTCATTCAGGAAATAAACACCTCATTGCTCAGAAACGCAAAACTGTCTTATGGTGGCGGTTGATGTCGAGATTTTATAAGATGCTAGTTTGGTCTCCCTAGGCGAACACAGCTTACACTGCATAACAGAGCTTAAATATGGCCAGGGGTTCACTTCATTTCCTTTGAGTTCAACTTCAGCAGAATACGACGGGGTTTCGTTTTCAGCT
The DNA here is from genome assembly GCF_001515625.1 of Sinocyclocheilus rhinocerous. Lineage (NCBI taxonomy): Eukaryota > Metazoa > Chordata > Actinopteri > Cypriniformes > Cyprinidae > Sinocyclocheilus > Sinocyclocheilus rhinocerous. Next base: position 308,665 of record NW_015641805.1, on the reverse strand, counting down.
GGGTCTGCACCACTAATGCCTGTCTTGTCCGTCCATCTTTCTTGTGATTTTAGCGCCAGTTTGTTCTCCTGCCCATTATTTACTGCAGTAGTTTCAAGGGAGCGATTTTTTTTTACTCAGTAATTAATGTTTTAAAATGTAGCGAAGTACAATACTTATAATACATAAAAGTAAAATTACAGATTTTAAAAATTATTTTTTAAAAAACGCAAAAAAGCTACTCAATTACAGTAACACGAGTAAATGTAATTCGTTACTTTCCACCTCTGTGTCCTATGGTGTGACACACATAATAGAACCACAGATTTGTTTTTATCCCAAAATATCTTAAATAAAACAGTTGAGTATTGCAGTAGGGGAGATATAAATATCACTCATCTTAAAATGGTAGAATTTTCAGCAGTTTTGAACGGATGACAGCAAAGTTTGTCTTGTTGTCAGTTTGTCTTGAAATTGTCCAACAAGTCAAAGGGAAACAATGATGATAATTAGAATTTCATATTAAATAAATAACACTATATGAAAATAATGACTGATTCCAAATTACATGACAAAACCTGTAGTTAGTAACATAATCCATTACATTACACATTTTAGGTAATATAATCAGACTACTTTTTGATTACCTTTGACCTAACTTGTTTGACCTAACTGTAGTCTGATTCAGATTATTTTAAAATCTAATTTAATCTAATTATAGGTACTTAATTTTTGCAATCTGATTACGTAATCCAGATTACATGTAACCAGTTACTACCCATTTTTTTTCTTCAACATTTTTGAAGACATGTAGGGAAAACAATACCTGAATAGAATGTGTTTATCTTGGAAAGCTCCTTTTCACACGTCTGAAAGAACTTCTCCTCAAACTTGGCATAGTATCGTTTGACGGTGTCTTCATCTGTGACTGAAATAGACAAAAAACAAAGATGTACATCTGTGTTTATTTTCATATTATTCAGCATTGGGCACTAATCCACCACGTCCCAAAATCCACATCAACATTCACAGCCTCCATCCTTTATACTCACTCCTCAAAGCCAGAGGGAGTTATAAAACAAGTTCTTTGAGCTTCAAACAACAAATCTTAAATTCCAGATTTCAAATGCAATATACGTATTTATGTTAAAATTTAGACCATGAAAGTTAAGATAAATGTTTGATATTTAAGCATGTTTTACAGTGCAGCTGTCTGTCTCTTCCACTCTGCTGACTTTAGTAAAGGAAGGATGCCTGAGGCATTTGGCTGTCAAAGTTGTCTCTCTCTATAAATAAGCCAGAGTCAGGTAAAAGCTTTTAGCATCTATTACAAGAAGATATTAATCAGATACAACTGCTCGCATCTACTTAAGTTTATACAGACCATGCACCAAATATTGCCTTTGAATATAAACTAGAAAAGTCAGATTCATTAACAAACAAGTCTGTGGGTTCTGTGGTTGCACATCAGTTCAGTGGATTTAATCCATCAGTATGGTTTGTTGAAAAAAAGACTATAACTGAAATTGACATTACTATTATGGCCCAACAAAGCATTTAAAACACAAACATTGGAAAATATAATACACAGTTAATTTTATTTCCATAAGAAGACTGAACTTAAAATATCACTGGGTTACAATTTACATTTTGTAAACAAAAACTTAATTTGCAACTTAACATTAACAAATGGAGCTCAAATAATTTATTATTATGTGCAATACTTTTCCAAAGGTTATTTTTTAAGAGCATACGGTATTACTTTTGAAGAATCTACACACGTTGACAACAAAGAGAGAGAGACATAATGACCCAGGAAGACCTCTGACCCCTTGCATCTCTCTGTGTGATGTATAGTGAAGAGAGAAAGAGTAATTCTCTACACCCATGGACACCTGTTCCCCTAAATGACACATTCAACTCACATACAACTACAACACAACATTCAAGTTCACCATATATCCAGTGTTCATGATAAATCAGATGATTTAGTCTGATTTATTGTTTAGCCTTAAAAACTACATGAAATCATTTTCATGCATGTTACTCATCTACTTGTCTTTTCTGTTGATGCTACCAAGGCTGTGTGGGTAGGGATAAATAATATCACATAACATCCACAATCCAATCAAATCATATGGATAAAGATCAATTTCCCACTGAATGCTACAGTACAAATACATCTCGTTACATACATTAAATAAGTCATAAATACAATTTCATGTCACCTTGGCAAGATAATTGAAACAAACAGCACAGCTTGTTACAAGAAAAGCATGTATACTCATTAGGTCTGGGTTGTCACGGTAACAGAGGAAGCCCCGTGTGATGTCTTAAAGGGGTCATATGATGCGATTTCAATTTTTCCTTTCTCTTTGGAGTGTTACAAGCTCTTGGTGCATAAAGAAGATCTGTAAAGTTGCAAAGACTAAAGTCTCAAATCCAAAGAGATATTCTTTATAAAAGTTAAGAGTGGAGCTGATCCGTGCTGGTCGCTGAGGAAATAAATCAACTTCACACTGTGGATCACCGGATCGACTTTCACCGTCGACGAAGCGGAGTCCAGCCCGGGGTCACCACATGTGGTTGCCGCAAGCCCGCCGGCTGCGCCGTTCTCAAGCCCGCCCGCCTCCGCTCACTCAAGCACGCCTGCCTTCGCTCACTCAAGCAGGCCTCCACTCACTCTAGGCCTCCGGCCTCCGCTCACTCAAGGCCGCGGTGTGTGACGCCTTTTCGTTGTGAAAGCGAAACTACTTTGTTTGGTCTTCCAAAAGAGGACACGACTAGAAATCAGTGGTTAAGTTGTATTTACAACACTGTTCCAGAACAGTTCAGCCCAAATATTCAGATGTGTGCAGCGCATTTTATGGAGGACTGTTTCCTGATCCTGGTAGAGTAGACTACAATGCCGGCTTGTTCTGACTCACAGACTGTAAGTACGTTTTCATATTTAAAGAATTTGCCACTGATGATTCAAATGCGAGTTTTGAGCAGTGTAGAGTAGTGCTTGTTGTTTGTCATTTCTCCGATCACAAATGCGGACATGGTTTTATGTTTACGCGGCGCGATGCAACGCAACGCGTAAAAAGACAGTATGAGTCATTATAATCAGTAATTATGTCCCCACTGGATGCTACAAATGCCTCGTTTATAATGGGTTTTTATTGGTTTTGTCTCGTCGCACCGGGACAATGCATCACAGTTTGGTAAGGTGCGTAACATTTCCGTCACATGCTTGAGGTATTCGGCCAATCACAATGCACTGGATAGCTGGCCAATCAGAGAACACCTCGCTTTTCAGACCGATGAGCTTTGTAAAAATTGACGAATTTCAGAAAGGTGGGGCATAGAGGAGAAACAATAATGTACAGTATGTGGAAAATAATGTTTTTTGAACCTTAAACCGCATAAACACATTTCATTACACCAAATAATGTTCTTTTTAGCAACATCATATGACCCCTTTAAGTGGTGTCTTCCTGCTGTTCACCGCAAGAGCCCTCGTTAGCCTTACAATGGCTTTATGGCTGTGTCATGACCCGGACACAAAGGAACATGACTTCAGCAAGAGACTCACTTTAGAGAGAAATGAGAGAGGAGGAAGATACCAGACCAAAAAACATGCATGCAAGCACACTAAAGGTGCAGTGTGTGTTTTTCAATATTAAAAGAAATCAAACAGTTGAAAATTACGGTTGAGCCACTGATGTCACATTGACTATTTTAACAATGTCCTTACTACCTTTCTTTCTTACCTGTTATACACAATTTTCTACATGCCTTCTGTTGTCTGATATTTATACCTTTTCAGCAAGTAAAAGCTCTTTCATTATAATTCTAAAAATGTCAATGTGTCTTTTTTGCTGTTATTTTTATAAAAAAAAAACATAAGAATAACTTTTATATTGTTAGTAATGTTTCAAGATAAACACTTGCATGATTATCCATACAGCATTTTTGAGAAAAATTTTAAAATGTGAGTATTAAATGTTACATCAGGCTTTTGGAACGGTTATTTTCATATATCTCAATCATTTATGTATTGCACTGCATTATGTTTTGCCCCCAACAATATTAACCACAGAGCTTTAATCAATAAACTATGATATTTATGTGCATTTTATGCACGTGGTCTGTTATAAAGATCACGATTTACATTACAAGCTATCAGAATTACATCTTACCATATAAATATCAGCAACTGCACCAAAATGCATACTGAATAAAACTAAGGTTTTTTCCTTCTTGAGAAAGAGCTCCATATTCTCCTATATCATACTAAAAATAATAAAAATCAAAAACATAATCCTGATGTTTCAGATATGATACTCAAAAATGTATTTTAGATTTTGTCTAAAGGTGAACTAAACTTAAAAAAAAAAAGATTTTCTGGCCTAATATATCATATGTCAGTCTTTACAGGGTTAAATCTCAAACTGATACTGTATCATATTCGTACAAAACTAAGTTTATGCTTTAATTTAGAAAGTGAAGCACAGAACCCTGACACAGCTCACTTTTCCTGACTAAGGAGCTTGCTATCTGTTCAATCCTGCACATAAATCCTTTAAAGCTGCAACTAACACTCTTTTGCTTATCTGGGGTTATTTCTCTCTCTATCATACTCTCTCCTGGCAAGCTTACATGAATATAACATTTTCCCTCTGGGTGCCTAGATTTACCAGACCTAACTGTGCCCATGGATCAAGGGATCAAACTGTGCATTGTTTTACCCAAAAAGCCCTGCAGGAAGAGGATTCATCTGTCTATTCTTTTGGAATAAAAAGCTAAAAGTTTTTTTTTCTTTCCCCAATTCTTTCCCACCAGGATTACAATGCAGGACTGGCAATTTCAATTGAGCATGAACATGATTCTACAGCAGAGAGCGAGATAGAGAGAGCATTGCTTGTATTGTCCAGAGTGAGCGATATCATCTCTCATTAGAGGGTTACTGGTGGCGAGCAGAGATTCCTCGACCGACAGCTGTATGACCTCTCATTTTACAATTCATTTAACCGCCTCAATGCTGTTTATCGCCCTTGTCTTGCTGTTTGCATAGTCGCGCTGCTGCAAACTTGGGTGTGAGTCCCTTATCTCCCCTCTACACGGAGATCTCAATCATCGCAGTTGAATTAAACTGTTCGCCTGGCGGCAATAAAGAGGCACGGGAAATGCTCTGTTGTTGGAGGTTTTTACGAGGACCTGTCATCCTGAGTAAATTAGAGAGGGTGATTATTCGCTCTCGCTGGCATGCTCTATTAAAAGGCTGAAGTGTGGGTGGGATTGCAGGAGGACAGCCGTGCGGCAGAACCCATTAAGCAGGAATGATGCATGCTGATTCCCGGCAGCATCCAGACCGGGCAAATGCATTAGGAAGCGGGGTGGATGACACAGATGGGATGTGAAATGGATGGTGGGGTATGAAATCTGAGAAGGTCAGAGACATGACGCTGCCACTGAGTGGGAAAGAGACACAAAGTGAAAACATGAAACACAGCACATAAAAGCCTCTTCCAACCATCCGTTCGCCCCCCTGCCCCCTTGCTAAGTTCAACCAGATCCTCTGAGATGAAGGAAAACCCTCGAAGCTGCCCCAGTCTCTCCACCAGCGCTCTCGTCCCTCAAGCCACAATTAGCCCAACCAATCAGGAAGCTTCTATAGTCGGGAGATGATTAGCAATGCACATTAAGTGTCCGTGTAAATAACGTGTCCTGTGTAAAAGCAAAGTAAACATGAGGGAGAAGCTCTCAGAGGTCTCAGTCTAGACTCATTCATCAGAGAGCTGTTCAGCACATTGAGAGTGTAAATCTTGGTTTCTGTAGGGTAG
>NW_015641805.1:294850-302848 GCF_001515625.1 Sinocyclocheilus rhinocerous | reverse complement strand
GATTCCCGGCAGCATCCAGACCGGGCAAATGCATTAGGAAGCGGGGTGGATGACACAGATGGGATGTGAAATGGATGGTGCGGTATTAAATCTGAGAAGGTCAGAGACATGACGCTGTCACTGAGTTGGTTCACAAAAATGACACAATGAAATATTCAGCTGAACATGTCATTCTGACAAGATAGCAAGTGTCTGCTAGTTCCTGTTCACTTCTAGATTTAGCCAAAGTAAGAGATTTGGGTGGTTTTCACCTAATATATACTGTAAATTAACTAAATATATTTTTTAAAATAAAATAGTTAAAAATTTAAACTGCGTTATAATCAACAATTCTTTATTTAAAATGTAAATTCATCAGTGATATGCAAGACATAAAATGTACAATCAACCACCAGCCATTATCAAAACTTAAAATTAAATATATTCAAATTATTATTACAAAAAATATATTTTTCGTATATTAGATGCTAATAAATAAATAAAAATGTGATGTTCAACTAAGTTCAACTATGACTGGGCGATATGGCCAAAAACATTATCACAAATCAGTCAGTATCGATAATTATCCCAACAAATGTGAAATCTTTAGTTCTTTCAAGTTTAAAGGCAGAGTTTTGCTCCTAGCATCCATACAGTTGGCATATTTACATGCTATCCATGTCGCCATTAAATAAAATGAATTATTATTATTATTATTTATTATTATATTTAAAGTTCGCAGCATAGAATCTTTAAAATATGTCCAAGAGTTTTACACAATGGTCTGTTATTGTGGGGACATTTCCACGCCCCTAAACATGACGCGACACAAAATTAAATGTGATTGGTTGCTTTACCTGTCAGTCATGTGGCTTCTGGAGTCGTGTCTTGGCCATTCAAAGCGGCCAAGGTTCCCAGACCTTCTGCTGTCAGTCTGAAGGTCTGGCTACATGAGACTACATCATGCATAAACATTAAATCGAACATTTATCAACACTTGTGTTTTAATTTTAATTGAGGAAAATTATATTGTGACAATTATTGTTATTGTTTTATCGCATTACTATTATTTTAATTTTAATCAAGGAAAATTATATTGTTATAATTTTTGTTTCATCACCCAGCCCTATGTTCAGCTGGGACGTTTAATTATACAGTTCAGTGGGCATTATATTCACAAATTAGTATTTAAAAATGTTATGGTTTTACAATAGTAGTACATATTTTCAAGAATATAAATAAACTAAAAAAATCTAAAAAAAACAAACAACTATAGACAAAAAGACAATAGATGTGTCTTAACAAAAAGCTAAATTGAAAAAAGAAGGGGGTTCCACTGTGTAAAAAAATTTATGGATGAATCCAAGGTTGAAAATATTTTAACATTTCAAAGGTTAGTTAATTCAGAATTCAACAATAAAGAAAAAAAAGAAAAAAATGTAACTTCTTTGTTCTTGGTGAGTGTTAATATTATACCTTAGAAAAAGAATTAAATTAATTCAAGATTTCAGAGTTCAGGAATGGCTAGTGAATTTAATCATATTTTCCTGACCTCATTTGGAAGCACTCATTAGAAAGTACATGAGCTGTCCGTGGTTCTGAAATTGTGTTCCAACTGCAGAACAATCCCAAAAAACTATTTTAAACTGTTTATTTAGAACAACACACTTTTAAACTTCTATAATGAGACATTCCAATTCATTCTCAAAGCACTGAGAGAAAAGCTACAATTAAGAAGGCATTCGTGATTCCACAGTTTGACCTAAATCTTTCAAACTGCATCACAGGAGCCCTTAAAATAATAAGCTTCAAAGTGCACAACTATTTCAATGTAAACTTTGTTCTCATCCTCCCGACTGTTATTCTCAGGATATCAAATGGGAAGATCTGCTCCATGTCTTCATACTGACAGATCAACACAGAGTCATTCCACTTACCAAGAATGTGACTTGACAGTAAACGCTTGTAAACAAGCAAACATAATTTGGGTGATTTAGGCGACTCTACCATCTGCAGTCTGTTAGAGAACAGTACAGACAGAATGTTCTCCTGTAATTGTGTTAGAGGCTCCTGGAGTGGAAACATCGCATTAGAATTAATCGGGAAACATTAAAGACTGGAGAGATTATTCTTACTAACTGAACAGATTTAAGGACACATTAACAAAGAATCTGAGAGGGAATAATAGGAAAAGTTTAATATGAGAACAGCACTTAGTATAACTACAAATGCATCTCTAAAAAAGGATTGTCTGCTTATCTCCACATAATCCTTCATAACACACACAAAAAGTATTCAGAGACTCAGCCAGAGATCTGTTTTATTCTGAGTTCTGTCTTAAAATATCTCTGTCTTCAGCTGATGTGGGAATGCAAAGCTGACGCTGAGATTGGCCGTGTGCCGACCCCGCTGAGCATCTCAGCTGTGAAGTGTTATCAGTCCAGCTCACAGTCAGACACAGGCCAGACGTCTGCAAGCTCTGCCTTAAAAACAGCTCCATAACGGCCCTGTGAAGATTTCTCTCTCTCTCTGACTCACAGGAAGCTAGAAAGGTCACTGATAAAACATCCACTGAAGATCTGTCTCCTTTGTTTAACTCAGATACTTATTTTAAATGCCATGAGTTTAGTTTCACAATAAGAGGAAATGTCTGTCTGGCAGATTTATTCAATACAGAGGTATACTAATAAAGTATGAACTGCATATATGAATAAGACTGCCTGGGAACATTTCTAATAAAAAATAAAATAAAATAAATTAAAAATACACAGGGAAAAATATTCAAATACAATTTAACTTTACAGAATAATACATATCTGATATTGTATAACACTAAATAGTAAAGTATAGAGAAAAAAGGCCTTAGTATGACACTCAATGAGTATGTTCTTTATTTTATCATGTTTAATTCAAATCTAAGCTTGTCCAAAATGTTCATTTTAAATACACAGTACAATGCTTTCTGGTTGTGCAGCACATCTATATTTAGTCCTCTTTAAAAGTAACCGGTTTCTTGAATTAATCATGACATGAAAACATTGTCTACCTCAGCATGCATTCACAGCAGAGACATTTCACTGCACTATACCTGAACCAAAAGGGAGTAAGCATACTTTTAAACTTGTTTCACCTGGTTTTCTTCAAATGCAAAGTTTGTTGCAAAGGCAGGGTCCCACTGTGACGCTACAGAGGTAATGTCACCTCTGAGAATGGCAGAACGGAGATTTCAATTATCTTCAGGCAGCATGTCTGCAGGCCAAGAGGCTTATGAAACAAAAGGCTTATTAATCTCGTCCCCAGCGGTGAGCTCTGTCCTCTGAATTAGCAGGGGTGCATATTTTAACACCTCTGTGCACAAGTGCTGCATCTCATCTCCGCTAAATGTCAGAGAACAGAGCTCTAAAAAGAACACATTTTTATGAACAAGCTACAGTTTAAAAGTTTGGGGTCAATATGTTTTTTAAAGTCTCTTTTGGTCACCCAGGCTGCATTTATTTGATACAGTAAAAAAAGTAATATTGTGAAATATCATGATTGTTTTCTATACGAATATGTTTTAAAACATATTTCTGTGATTGTGAGACTACTCTAGCTTATCACATGATCCTTAAGAAATAACTAACATTGGCCTACTGATTTTTTGCTCAAGAAACATTTCTTATTGTTATCAATGTTGAAAACAACTGCTTGATATTTTTGTGGAAAATGTCATGCAGTTTTTTTAATTCACTGATGACTAGAAAGTTAAAAAAGAACAGCATTTATTTGAAATATAATCTTTTTTTTGGCATTTTAATTGTCTTTACTGTCACTTTTGATCAATTTAATGCATCCTAGCTAAATAAAAATATAATTTAAAAAAATCTTCTACATCTGATTTCAGTTTTATATTACAATACAAACACAATACGGCCCATTCCTGTCTGAGCAGGTTGCATTTGGACAGAAAATGAAGCATATTTTAAGCTGATACTCAAAAATGTTGTTATATACTACAGTATGTAAGTCTCTTTTCACCCTGATTCTAATAACACTATGAGAGTTCATATGTTTAACAGCCATATACAAGGTACTAACATATAATCTTCATCTTAAGTTTTACAACCAATTAAGGCACAGCTATAACCTTAATAAGCATGCTAATTCAGAAATTACTCTAATGAATAATGAGCTGATTTAAATGCTTTAGGCAGAGCGAACATGAGTGGGTGGTTTAAATCATGTGACACATTACTACTCTCTATTCTCTCTCTCTCCTCTTCAAACCTAAATAACACGGCTCATTATCACCTCCTCCCTTAAGTATCTTTGCAAAGACAGTAACCAGTTTATGGATACATTCCACTGCTCTTTCAGGCCCACACACACACACACACACACACACACAGGTGCCCATACAGCTCTATTACAGCTGCAGAGGAAGAACAAGAGCCGGGTGGAAGCATTTTGACAGGATCTCAAGATACAGAGGACTCTGATAATGCTTGGAGCCGGATACAGTGCCTCCAGAATTGGATCCAGATTTTTAGCGGATATTCTACCTCTTATGCCTCTGAAAGGAATTTAGAGTCAGTGATCAATATGTTTGGTCTGTTTTCCGGGAACAGAAAGACAGTACATAAGTTTATTTTGCTGTATACTGGCATAAACGTACTCTGATATGGACTAAAAGCTACAAATCACCAATTTTGATTAATCCAGTCCATCTATAGGAGAATCTTTCTTACTAGCAAAATAATTAATATAAATATTTATACATTGATTTATATTAAAGCAAGTTATAACAATGCACAACAACAAGTAAGGCAATGTCATTTCTGGGGCAATATATCGCACAACAAAAAGTTGTTATCGTGACAGCGCTAATCAACACGCCTGTTTCAGTTAATCATGTCATGACACAATTACATTGCTCTCACCATAATCAAAGCCTTATGCCATTCTATGTGCAATCTAGACAGCTTCACTGATTTTAATGGGAGCAATGACACTGTCCATTTTTGTTCTATGTCACTTCCCTCCCCCACCTGCCCAATCCATCAGCATCATGTGTGTTGTTCTGTAATAATATTAATTTGTCTTTTATATTGCAGAATAGACATGTTGAAGCAAACTCTGTATAGTCGTTTGTAAAACAGGAAAGTGCACCATGCTCCATATTTTAGTCTTGTTGCTGATGACAGTCTTAAGCTGTCTCACGACTATAGGGCACTTCAACGACACATTCAAACAGTGGTTAATGAGATGTCTCACATTTCTGCCTCCTCAGGCCCTCTTGAGACCAGCACAAGACACACAGCAGCTGCTCCCTGCTTTCTGAAGACTCTCCAAACGTGTGTGTGTGAGAGAGAGAGAGAGAGAGAGAGAGAGAGACAGAGAGACATGTGGTTGTGTGTTTTTTTATTTTGCCGCATGCAATGTACAAATCTAATGTCGCGTTACACTGCAAAGGTGGCAAAGAAGCAGCAATTAACACGTAATAAAACATGAAATTATTATTAATTTCAAATTATAAACTACTGTACATACATATAATTATATACTTTGTATTAAGTTTATGTATGTATGTATCTGTGTGTGTATATATATATATATTTACATTTTTAATAATTGCAAAATAATTGCAACATTATTTTATATTTTTCATTTATTATTAAAATTGTTTTAATAACATATACATATATATATTCATATAACTGTAATATTATTTTAAAATTATATATAGAATTTAAGAAAATAATGTATAACTAATATTATTTTATAATTATATATAAAATTATAGAAAATAATTTTTCTATTATTTTATAATTTTCCATTTATTGAAATTAATATGTAATATATACTTTTTTTATTACAATTTTAAATAACATATTTTAAAGGGTAATTTATTACTGTGATGGCAAAGTAGAATTTTACATTATTCGCCTTACATTATTATATACATTTATTAAATATAATAATATTCTTAATAATTTCAAATTATAAACTACTGTACATAGAATGATAAATAAAAAATAAAAAAAAAATATATATATATATATACACACACACTTATTATATTACAATATAATATTACAATAAAAGTGTTTAGAATAAATAGTTGCACACAATAATATAGTTGTATACAATAAAATTGTGCTTTTAAATTTTTTTATTTTTTTTACCTATACTTATACATACTACTGCATCTATCTAAAAAACCAACAAGCACAAAGTTTCAAACACTGATTTTTCTACAAAAAAATCTACTTTTTTTCTCTGTCTTTTTCAATTTCTCATCTGCTTTCGTCTGAAATAATGACATAGCCTACCAAAGAGCAATTTTATGTCATCTGTGTTTATGGGACTGACATCGCTGTTATCGACCCGTCACTAGGCTCCCGCCGTTACCTTGTAGCCATTAGCAACCGCCACCAGGAGAACGGCCTTTCAACCGCCCAGCCAATTGCTTTCACATGAGTGTGTGTGCATGCATGCGAATGAGCAGGTGTTTGCTGTGTGTGTGTACATGCATTCCAGCATATGTGTGTGGGAGTTGGCACGGCTGCGTGGCACTTGTTTCTTTTGAGCGTGCAATGTTTTTTCATTTTTCAATTTTCCATAGGCGACGAAGCATAGCTAACATTTATCCGTATACACAGAAGGCATACATTTCAGATTTTCCTTAAGCTAGAGCTTGTTGCAAGCAATCAGCAAGCAAACTAATCAATGCAGCTTTGATTGGGAAGGCCTCCTGCCTTTGCACTGCCTGGCATCCACCCACCTATTGATTAAGCATATGCCATAATCAATAATACACACAACTATTACCATTCACAGCCCCATTACACAGCAGCGCATAATGAGATCAGACAAAATCTCCCTCACAATGTGTATGATGGTACCAGTGACCAGGCAACACAAATTATTCTTACTATTTACAAATAGAAACAAATAAGAATATTATTTTATACACTACCATTCGAAAGTTTTGAAGATTTTTAAATGGTCTTAAAAGAAATGTTTTATGCTCACCAAGGCTGCATTTATCTGATCAAAAATACAAGAACAGTAATATTATGAAATATTACTACAATTTAAAATAACTGTTTTCCATTTGTACATATTTTAAAATGTATTTATTCTTGTAATGCTATAATTACTCCAGTCTTTAGTGTCACGTGATCCTTCAGAAATCATACTGATATGTTGATTTGCTCCTCAAAAAATAAATTCTCATTATCATCACTGTTGAAAAAAGTTATGCTGCTTAAAATTTTTGTGAAAAACTTTTTTTCAGTAATCTTTGATGAATAGAAAGTTGATAAGCAACATTTGCTTGAAATATAAATGATTTGTAACAATGTAAAAGTCTTTACTGACACTTTTGAAACAAGCACAAGAAATCACTTCACACTATTAAGCGGCTGTGTTATGAACTTGCAAAACTGTATCGCACGCGTGCTACAGTGGTAAATTTATTCATCGCACAGACCAGTTTTTTCGTAGCACGTGCGACATATATGTCGCACTGTACAGCCCTGATCAGTGTAATGTATCTTTAATGAATAAAATATCAATTTATTTAAAAAAATACTGCTGTGGAGAAAAAACTGATCATATGATTTTACTTTCAACCGTTGTTGACGACAGCTTCTGCTAGATTTTCTGATGGTGTTGAAACACAGAAAACCTTTTAGCAGGGACATGTGCGTGACTCTCACTTACTGTCGCTCAGCTGTAAAAAGAAGGGGATTGTGGGTAAAACCTGTTGTCTGTGTTTCTTTCATTGTATTGGGCTTATCTGTAATTGGTCGTGTTTTTCACACTGGTAATTACCAGAAGGCCTTTGTCTACTGTTACCATGGATACCAGGTCATGTGACGAGCTGGAAGGGTGTGAACTGCATGTATGAGGACCTGTGGGATATACATGTGTGTGTGGATCTGAATATTTATTCATCCCTGTAAAAGCTCTTAGAGTGATGATGTGCCATGTAACCTCCAGAGATTCACCCCGCCCCGGTCAGCCCCCCACCCC